>NC_080740.1:15174292-15477322 GCF_020826845.1 Diceros bicornis minor
TTTCTATAGGTGTGAATATTTTCATAATAAAGTTTGGAAAACTACAATGTGAGAACTACATAAGTTTGAGTACTCTCTCATTCTGCTCTCTTTGCTCTGCACTGGCAAAGGGACAAAGGGAAGACCTTCATGGACGACTTTGGCATTTGTAATGAAGAGAACAACTTCCGTGGTGAATACTACCTGGAGGAATTGTGGGGTTTGAAATAGTTTGGAAGATGACTCCTGGCAGCACCTTGGAGATTTAATTTTTAACTAACTTATGCTCACAAGGTATGACCTTCAAGAGCATGTGGCCATTCAAGCCACATACAATTTAATAAGATCACCCCAATAGAGTTATTCATGTGGTTATTTGAAGCCTGGTGGTATAATCCTCTCATATGATAGCGTGCTTTCGTGAGTTAGAAATCAACATTTAAAAGACTCATGGAGTTAATTTAGGTTCTGTACAATTCGTTGTACTCAGCTGTCATTGCAGACTGTACTGGCGTGGGAGGAGGGGGTTAAGTGGGAAGAAAAATGCCAGAGCTCTCCTTTTAGATAGAATTACAATCTTAAGTCTTTAGGACTATCCTGCTCAGAAGAACATGTACCCTTTGGTGGGAATTCAGGATTTAAATGCTAAATTCAAAAGATCAGGACAACTTGACTTTTTTTATTTTTAGATGTGACAATAAATGGTAAAACTTCGTCAGAATATTAAGAGGTGAGCACTCTGAATTCAAAATGGCACATTGTTACCAGTAGTGATTCAGGCAAATAAGTATTTTTCAGTTGGACTTCCAGTCTCAGGTCTGTTTCTTGAGTTGGTTTGTGCTAAAATACAGTTCCAAAATCTTTGATAATTTCTGCCTCCTTTTTCCCAAATTTCTGTAGCGGTTACCTCTTCATTTTCTTTTTTCACCTTGCTTTTCTTTCCCTTCCTATTTTAACCAAGTGACCTCATTATGCAATTAACTAATAGTTTTTATGTGGTTGAATAAAAGAGAGTTCAATAATATTTTTGAGAATCTAGAAATATGATCATCCTAAATCTTACAACCAAAAATTCTTTTTCAAAGAATATACGATTTTAAAAATTGAGTTTACGAGGCTCATTCAGCATTTACTAGCCGTTGGCTTCACTAATAACATCAGGATAATGAAAGTTAATTATGTACTTGTTACATTTCTCACTTAAAGTTTTTCTTTGCTTTGTATCATTTATCTAGTTTCTAGATAAATGTCTAAATTCAATGGTTGAGAGCACAGACCAAATGAACCATATCCTTAGAAGTGTTTTCCCTCTGGTGAAGTTCAATAAATTGTTGAAGTATTACTGCATCTAGGAATTAACATTTTTTACTCTAATAATTAAAGTAACTTGGGAATAGAATATAGATAACTATAGGTGTGTCTACCAGGTTTATCTCCTAAAATGAGATAAGAAAGAAAGAATAAAACTTCTTGGTTAAATGCCCTTTGTCAATCTTCACAGATTGGTAAAGGAGAAAAGTGTACTTTGGAAAAGCTGACATTAAATATTTTACTGTCCACTTATAATTTATTTATCTTTATGTTGCAAGATTTAAAGGGATAAAATACTGCAAATATAATAATATCCAATCAAAATATTTGCCACATTCAAAAGTTAAACATGCTTTTCTTTTCTTTCATAATCTCCTTTTTACTTTCGTAGTATATCTTCTAAAAAAATCACTACATTTTATGCACTCATAGTAGTATATTTTAGGATGAATGCTTTGATTTCAACCTCAGAAAAATAAAAAGAAAAGAAAAAATTTGAGCAATAGGATTTTGATAATAGAACACATTTTCTTAAATTTTATTCCAATCCTATTTAGATCTAACAAAATTTTACAAAAGATTTACACCTCACAAAAATATGTTTATATGTGTTTGAGATGAAAGTGGCAGACATTTAAAGACGTGAGAAAAATAATAGGCATTTGAGTCTGAGTGACTGTCTCATAGCAGAACATTTGATTAAGGCTAGAATGTCTGTTATAGTGTGATAAGAGGAAACCTTCCCTTACGATCACCCAGAACTACCAGTCTTAGACATAAAATCCTCATTGTGCCAGTCTCTCTGTTTCATTGCCTTTGTCACTACAATTGGGGTTGAATACCTGCTAAAACAAACAATCCATTCATTTACTTGAAACACCTCTTCCTCCTCTTTCTTGAGTTAACCAAGAATTATCTGTGCTATGGTGTTTCTAGATCAGTGACTAGGAGCTACTTAGATTTAGCTAATTGTTTTTTATTCCTGTGTGCCTTGCACTGATCACCAAATTTTATATGTAAGCTATATCTTTACCTTATATCCTTAGGGAAGTGAGAAAAAAGAGCCCATAGAGTGCCCCGGAAAATAGATGAAATAGACTCAGACCAAGACGTATCATTGTAAAATTTTAGTACACTGGAGACGCTGTTCTAGAAAGAAAAATATAGGTCACATAACAAGAATCAAAATTAAAATTGTTACATACTTCTCATTAGAATAGAGGAAGTTCAAGGTCAATAGAGGTACACCTTCAAAATTCTGAAGAAAAATGACTTCCAACCTTATATTCTATACTAAGCCAAATTTTAACGAAGTTTCAGGGTAGAATAAATAAATTTCAGTCAGGTAAGTTCTAAAAAATATTTTTTTTCCTTGTTCCCTTTTCCCAGGAAGCTACTGGAGGCTAAGTGCTACCAAAATGAAGGAAAAAACCAATAGAGAAGACCTGGCAAACCAAAACAGTATTTCCAGTCCACCAGAGAGATGAAGGTGTTATCCATGGTGCTCGTGAAGGGAGACCTCAGGATGAAAAATGCAGGCATTGAGGATAGCCCATCTTTATTGAAGCATGGCTGAAGGCTCTGAGAAACTCCATTAGGAAGATGAAATTGATGAAATATCTAAAGCATTTGAACATTTTGAGAGGAGATTTAGACAACTTGTGAGAAGTTTAGATGGTATCATAGATGAATACATGGAAAATTAAGCAAATAAGAAAAGACAATTATTAGTTCTAGACAAATAGTTAATCAGTAAAGGAAGAGTAATCATGATCTCCTACCTGGCCCAGCTGGGAATAGTGTTTAAATTATATTAGTATAGCACCTCCAGTTCTCTTTTAGTTACTGTTCCCATGGAGTGTCTGTGTTCTATCCTTTTACTTTCAACCTATTTGTTTTTGTGAAGTGCGTATCTTGTGTACAGCACATGGTTAGATTATATTTATTATTTTTAATCTATTCTGCCAATCCTTGCTTTTTGATTAGACTATTTAATCCATTTACATTTAATGTAATTACTGATAAGATAAGAGTTATGTGTATCACTTTGTTTTTTGTGTCTTTTTTGTTCCTCTGTTCTTCCACTACTGCCTTTTTTTGAATGTTATGATATTTTCTAGTATACTATTTCAATTCTCTTGTCATTTCTTTTATTATTTTTTTTAGTTATTCTATTAGTGATTGTCCTCAGAATTACAATTAACATCTTAATTTAAACAATGTAGTTTGGATTGATGTCAATTTAACTTCAATAATACAGAAAAGCTTTCCTCCAATATAGACCCTCCTTTGTGCAATTATTGTTGTATAAATTACATTTTTATATATTATAAGCCCATCAACACAGTTTTACAATTATTGCTTTATGCAGTTGTCTTTTAAGTCAAATAGGAGGGAAAAGTGTTATGAACAAAAATACATTTATACTATCTTTCGTATTTATTTATATTGTTACCTTTATGGGTGCTCTTTATTTCTTTGTGTGGATTTGAGTTGCTGTCTAGTGTCCTTTCATTTCAGCCTGAAGCACTTTCTTTATTATTTCTTGTGGTTCAAGTCTTATAGTCACAGATTCTTTCAGTTTTTCTTTATCTGGGAATGTCTTAATTTCTCCTTCATTTTTGAAGGATAGTTTTGTCAGATCTAAAATTATTTAATGACAGTCTTTCTTTCAGCACATTGACTATGTCATCTCTCTGTCTTCTAGCCTCCACAGTTTCTGATAAGAAATCAAATATCTTATTGAGGATCCCTTGAAATGACTCACTTTTATCTTGCTGATTTCAAGATTGTTTTTTTGTCTTTGTCTTTTAACAATTTGACTATGATGTGTCTAAATATGCATCAATTTGAGTTTACCCTAATTGGAGTTTGTTGAGTACCTTGTATGTATAGATTAATGTTTTTCATCAAGTTGAGGATGTTTCTGGTCATTACTTCTCTAAATATTCTCTCTCCCTCTTTGTTTCTCTCCTCTCCTTCTAGGAATCTCATTATGCTTATGATAGATGCTTGATAGTATCCCATAGGTTTCTTAGGCTCTATTAAGTTTTCTTCTTTTTTCTTTCTGTTCCTCAGGATGAATAATCTCAATTGACTTAGCTTCAAGTTCACTGACTCTTCTGCAAGCTCAAATCTATCGTTGAGCTCCTCTGGTGAATTTTTCATTCTAGCAATTGTACTTCTGAACTTCAAAATTTCTATTTGGATATTTTTATAATTTCTCTCTCTTCATTGTTATTCTCTATTTGGTGAGACATCATTCTCAGACTTTCTTTTAGTTCTATAGACATGGTTTCCATTCATTCTTTAAACATATTTATAATAACTGATTTAAAGTCTTTGTCTAGTAGTCCAATATCTGGGCTTCCTCCAAGAACAATTTCTTTTAAGGACAGTTTTTTCCCCTTGTGAATGGGCCATACTTTCCAATTATTTTGGATATCTTACAATTTTAATTGAAAAGAGGACATTTTAAAAGATATAATTGGCAATTCTGGAAATCAGGTAACTACTGCCTCCAGGGTTCATTATAGTTGCTTGTTGTTTTGTTGCTATTTTTTGTTTGTTTGTTTAATGACTTTTCTGGACTAATTCTGTCAAGTCTGTATACCTCGTGTTTAGTTACTGGTATCTCTTCCTTGATTAGCTTTGTAGTCAGCTAATGATTGGACATAGATTTCCTTAAATGTCTTGAACTAATAAGTCTTCCACCTTTTACCTAAGGTCTCTTTGTGTATATGTTGGGGCTCTGGCAATTTACCACCCTACTTTAGCCTTCACTTTCTGCACAGGGCCTCACGATCAGACAGAAGTGAGAGATAAAGATGTTCTCAGGTTTTTCTGGACATGCACATAATCCTGTACATTCATGTGGCCTTCTAGGTTCCCAGGAATATGTTGGAGCTTTTCAAATCTCCCTGTGAACATCTCATTTCCAAGATATTTTTTAAAGTCTTTTGCTCATACTCTTGTTTGCCCCAACTGGTATACCTGCCTCAGGCAGCTTCCATGTTAAACAATTTCCTCTGTTTTGTGTGTGTGTGTATGCATGTGTGTGTGTGTGTGAGAGAGAGGGAGAGAGAGAGGAAGACAGGCTCTGAGCTAACATCCATTGCCAATCCTCCTCTTTTTGCTGAGGAAGATTAGCCCCAAGCCAACATCTGTGGCCTTCTTCCTCCCTTTTGTTTGTGGGATGCTGCCACAGCACGGCCTGACGAGCGGTGTGTAAGTCCATGCCCGGGATCAGAACCTGCGAACCCTGGGCCACTGAAGCAGAGCGTGCGAACCCTACCACCATGCCACTGGGCTGGCTCCATCCTCTGACTGTTTTTGATGAACACCCTGAGGCTAGGGCTTTTCCCACTGAACAAGCTCTGGGTCCAGTCAAATAATGACAAACTCTATAAATAAGGATTTTCTAGGAACTTCCAGACATGTCAAATAGTGACAATTCTCTGAGGAAGGAATTTTTTAAGGAGCTTCATACCTGGTCAGCTCCCTTCACTGGCTGTTAGGCTGCTGGTTTTCAAGGCTACTGTGGAGCTGGGGAGAGGAGGATGGGAGCAGGCCAAGTTAAAATGCTGCAAAGCTTACTGTTCCTGCCAAGTTTCAGCAGTTTCTCTTGAGTAAACACTCCTTGGATTCTTTCAAGTTAATTTCCAGAGTTCTGAAAAAGTTGATTTTTACAGTTTTTGCCTGTGTTTTCATTGCTTTTGTGGAGGAGTAGATTTTCAGAAGTCCTTGCTCCACCATTCTGGAAGTCCCACCCCCCAACAGTGTAAATGATAAGGTAAACACTGATTGTTGTTTTAACAGAGATTACATTGTATTGGCAGGATGGGTGTAGTGTCAATGTTTGAGGGGTGCTTTCATGTGATGCCAGCAGGGGTAGAAAGAAAACTAAGTTGTCATCTTCTTCAGTGGGATGTTAAGAGAAAAATGCCCCAAACTAGGAAATCAGGAATTGTTGGCATCCTGTTCAATCATATCATTTAGGGACAAAGGAAGTAAATACAAAAATAATCAGCTTAAAGAGGTAAAAGTGGTTGCATTTTGTGAGGGGAAACAGAGAGGTGGGGATGCAGGTGTGAGATATAGCAAATTTATGAACTCCCTGGATTCACCAGCAATCTGCTTGATGCTACTGATGACTGTTCAGTTAGATCCTCTGACGCCAACTGCATTCTCATAGGCCACAGAGAGAAAGTTTTGATGATTGTGGGAGGAAAGCTTGTTGAACTCCATGGCAAGGACCTTGTCACTGTGGCATTCTGCCTACTCCACTGGTGAAGACTGATGCAGTATCTACTCCTGGTTCCTTATGTTGCTCACAGGAGCAACCCAAAAGTTCCTTGCCTACCACTTTGGGGAAGGAGCCTCTCATTTCCTTCCTCTGGGCTCATCTCTGTTGCCAATTAAGTGCAAGAGGCCACCGGATCAACTCGCACCCATGCATTCTCAGAAGCTTACTGCTTGGTAGGGATCACACAGGTACAGCTTCCTGGTGGACATGTGGAGGGTGCCATTAGCATAGACCCACTTACTGGCTGACTATGTGAACTGTGACTTAAACCTTGGATGTCACCACTGCATTCCTAAGTTCTGGCTTCCCCAGCAGCTGTGTGGACAGGCTAGATGGCACAATCTGGCAATGCTGAGGTCAGTGGAGTAAACTTTGACCAAGGAGAGACAAGAACTGGTAGATAACTTTTTCTCTTTTCCTATGACGTTTCTGAAGACATCCACAGGACCAAGCAAATGCTGCACTTACCGCATAGCTGAGACCAGCTAGGTAATGAGCACTTTGTTAATTGTTCCCTCTCTTTCCCTCCTTTACTTTTATTTTTCCCTCACTACTAGATTCCTGAGATTGCACCACAAAAAATATAAAGAAAACACAAGCTTTTCCTTTGAACCCAGTTTTCTAGGGGTCCCAAGCAAGGAGATAGTGGTTTTTCCTAACATACCTGTAAAACTATTTTTCTTTTCAGACTGGGTGTGTGCATGATGTTGATAAAAATAGAATCTTAATCTTAAAAAAAAGATAGAAAGGAGGAAAAAGATACTAAAGAATGTGCTACATCTAAATAAGAAAGTAAACCAAGAAAGAAGATATTTGATCCAAAAGACATGGAATTCATCAAAAGGGTAACAAAGATAAGTCCTGGATGATAGCTGAGGCATGGATCTAGAGTAGGGCAAGAAAATGGAGGTTTGCAGGAGGGAGGTGCCAGGACAAAATGAAATTGATAGGTTTTCTGATGTCTGTTATTCTGGAAAATAACATCAAGAGGGTTTAACAATGTAGCTTTTGGAGTGTTTGGGAAGAATTAGCAATAGGCACATAGAGAACCAAACAAATTTAAAAAAGAGAAGCACTTATTAATTTCAGAAAAAGCAAACAGTGCATCATAAAGGAAAAGTAATCAGAACACAATTTTGCTCAACAGTGAACAAGATTACATAATTATAGTAATGTGAACACTGAATATGGATTAGCCAAAAGTTGAAACATAAATATAATGGGAAGAAGGGACATGGTGGAAGAGAGCTAATTCCTCATCTGTCATCACAGGAAGTCAGTGGATAATGTTCAACATGGATAAATGAAAAAATTTCCACAAAAGCATATTATTTAGAAGTATAGTAAAGCCATGAGAAATAATTCAATATATTGAAAATGGTTGTCACTTGAGAGTGATGGCAGGAACTGCTGTTTTTCTGTTTTTTTTTTTTTTGAGTCATCTAATTTATTTATGCCATTTACCTTGTTTTTTTTTTTTTCTGGTGAGGAAGATTGGCCTTGAGCTAACATCTCTTGGCAATCCTCCTCTTTTTGCTTGAGGAAGACTGTTGCTGAGCTAACATCTGTGCCAATCTTCCTCTATTTTATATACGGGATGCCGCCACAGCATGGCTTGAAGAGCCACGCGCAGATCCGCACCCAGGTCCGAACCCACAAACCCTGGGCCGCCAAAGCGGAGTGCAAAAACCCAACAATTACGCCACAGGACCGGCCCCACGTTTACCTTTTTGTAAAAAATAGGTTTTATTTTTCAGAAAATTGAGATTTACAGAAACCCCAAGAAGATAATATAGAGAATTCCCATATAGCCCACACCCAGTCTCTCCTGCTATTAACATCTTACTTTAGTATGGTGCCTTGCTTACAATCAATGAACAAATATTGGTACATTATTACTAACCAAAGTCCATACTTTATTCAGGTTTCTTTAGTTTTTACCTAATGTCTTTTTTTGTTCAAGAATCCCATCCAGGGATTCAAGAATCCTAGACCATGTTATATCTAGTTGTCATGTCTCTTTGGGCTCTCATGGATCAAACAATTGCTCAGACATTTTTTGTTTTTAATAACTTTGACAGTTGTGTGAATACTGGTCAGGTATTTTGTAAGATGCCTCTCTATTTAAATTTGTCTGATATTTTTCTTATGATTATTTTGGGATTATAGGCTTCAGGGAAGAAGACTTCAGAGGTAAAGTGCCCTTTTCATCGTATCATTTCAAGGGTACATACCGTCAACATGACTTATCACTGTTGGTGTTGGACTTGATCATCTGACTGAGGTAGCATTTGTCAAGTTTCTCCACTGTAAGTTACTCTCCCCCTCTCCCTTTCATTCTGTACTCTACAATGAGTTTTTAAACTATGTACCTTATTACTTTGATTAAATTTGAAATTAATTAAAATATGTAGATATTTTCCAAATGTTTCATTTCTGAACTATGTGGTGCATTCCTAGTACTGTGGACAGCGGTATGCAAAAGTGCAAGACAAGTAGTCAACAAAGAGTCATCGTGAGCATAGAGGGGCCACAAGGAGAAGCAGAGCAGCCTGTGGTATGTCAGTATGAGCTGGAGCAAACCATCAGAAGGTTCAGGATTAGCTATGGCTTGGAGGTGCATGGATGGATTAGATATTGATGGGTGGTGTCTCAGGGCCCAGACAGTGAGAACTGAGATAGACTGAGTTGCCACCAAGCACTAAAGTGGATCAGATAGGTTCCCAGACAAATGGTTTGAGTATAGAAAGTTAGGGATCTAACTAGGATTAATAATAGATCAGGAATTTAGGCAAGGAATCTAAATAACAGGAACAGAGCACCCTCAAGAGAAACAAGCAAATGAAACAAAATTTAGCATTCTAAAGACATTTTGACCCAGGTTAGCGACTATTTCTGAACATAGGAACCAGCCTCCTTTATTATCTACCTTGAGGCTTTCAGCTGGAGTCCTTGAGGCTATGTTAGATCTCTTGACTGAAGTGGGGAATGAGGAAGCCGCATTTCTGGTATAATATAAATCATATCTTGGTGATGTATGTCATAAAGGTCTAATAAAATGGCACAGTTAACATTTTATGTGTTTGATAAATTGAAGCTGGTATTCCTTCCATCTCCAGAAGTGTATAAGTCACTATTTTGAGCCAGAAGGAATAAAAAACCCCATTTTCTTCTGGGATATTTTTCTAGAACTGATAGCCTCTACGACAATAATCAAAATTGCTTTCCCACATAGTTTTACAAGGGACAGTGAGGGTGGCAAACCTTTGTCTAATCTAAATCACTCCTTCTGGGAGTGAATGTTATTCCCATGCAGAAGTAGAGGACTAAGCTCCACTGTGACCTCCCCTCCCTCACCCCCAGTTCATTCATCCACAGAAATGACTGATCAGAAATGGGTTCTCAGACCAATTGTCCTTCACAGAGAAAAAAGCTGGTTGTTTATTAATTAAATAATTAAGTACTTAAGTCTTAATTGCACCTCTAAAATATCCTAGAACTCTATGAGGGGCCAGGGCTACAAAGTAAACAGGACACGGAGACTTCCCTCATGAAGCTCATATTCTAGTGAGGAATCAGGCAAGAACACAAACCTGTCCCCTACTGTGATCAGTGCTCTGAGGAGGATAAGCACATGATGTTATGGAATCCCTCTGAGGAGTATCTAACCCAATCTTAGGGTTAGAAAAGCCTGTTGGAGTAAGGACTTTATTCAAAGGGTTATTTCAATCAGGGGAAGGGGACTGTTTCAAAAGTGAAAATGCTCAGACTGTAAGATCTGCAAACATCTGAAAGGTCATTGGTCTGGCCTTGTCATAGGTAAACAAGAAGAGCATCAGTGAGTCTCATCTAAGAAGAGGAAGTTTGGTTCTTTGCAGTAAGCCTTTTCCTGGAACACAAAAGAGTTGGGGGGTGGAAATCCAGGAGCACAGGGATCAGGTAAAGTTCAACATTATCAATATCTAAACTTGATACTGACCATTCAGTTTACATAGAAGGTTTCATCCCAGGAGGAGAACAGGGCATTCAGGCATATAAAATTTTTCCAATTAAAAAGATCCAAGGTGGAGAGAGGAGAGTGCATCCAAATGATGCTGGCCGGTTGCCCTTATCCATTTATGCCTATGGGATATTGTTGCAGTGGAAATTGCCCTACTCCAGGAAGAAAACAGACCTACAAGGTATCCATTACAGCTGACAGAAGAATGGAACAGTGTGATGCCTGAAGCCCATCACACCTGGAGACCAACATCCCTGGACCCTCTCCTTACTGCCTATTTCCCCTATATAACTGCCTCAAGATTCTGTAAACCTTGAAGATGTTTTTTTTGAGACATTAGTCTGCCACCTTCCCGATAATGCCAGCTAATCTAATTAAAACTTCCTTTCTCGATCCTTAACTTGTTGTGATTAATTGGCTCAGATCATGGCCAGCAGAGCAAGCCCATTACTTGGAATCAAACTGATACTATTAAGCAAATCAAGGAGGCATTTGAGACCAAGGAACAGCCATGAGGGAGGATAAATATGGTATATTCAAGGAACATGAG
Source organism: Diceros bicornis minor (assembly GCF_020826845.1). Lineage (NCBI taxonomy): Eukaryota > Metazoa > Chordata > Mammalia > Perissodactyla > Rhinocerotidae > Diceros > Diceros bicornis. The sequence goes on from NC_080740.1 coordinate 15,185,438, forward strand.
GAATTGGTACAGTTGATCCTGGGAGTAGGAGATTGTTAGAAGGCTACTGCAGCAATTCAGAAAGAAATGGTCACTTGAATTAAGAATTGGTAGTCAAATGCCCAGATAAATGTTGGACTGTGAGCTAGAATAAAGCTGTGGTATAAAGAGAAATCTAGGCAATGTGAGCTATAAAACTACTGAAAAGATTTGCTAAGGAAGACAGTGCACCTCAGTTGAGGGAGTAGTCAAAGTAGTAATCAGTTCAAGAGGGTGGACATTCAGTTTGATCTGAGATAAGATATCAGATCTTTATATCCAGAAGGCCAAGTGGCAGAACTACAAAAAACAGACCTCTTTTCCAGGCAATGACTTTTTGGATATGATCCCAAGAACCCATACAACAAAAGCAAAAATAAACAAATGGTAAAAATCCTCTGCACAGCAAAGGAAACAAATCAACAGAGTGAAAGGCAACCTACGGAAGAGGAGAAAATATTTGCAAACCATGCATCTGATAAGGGGTTAATATCCAAAATATATAAGGAACTCATACAACTCAATAGCAAAAAAACTAATAACCCAATTAAAAAATGGGCAAAGGACACGAATAGACATTTCTCAAAAGAAGACATACAAATGGCCAAGAAGTATATGAAAAATTGTTCAGCATCACTAATCATGAGAGAAATGCAAATCAAAACCACAACGAAATATCACCTCACACCCATTAGAATGGCTACTATCCAAAAAGACAAAAGGACAAACGTCTGCTAGGATGGGAAGAAAAGGGAACCCTTGTACACTGTTGATGAGAATGTAAATTAGTACAGACATTATGGAAAACAGAATAGAGGTTCCTCAAAAAATTAAAAATAGAACTACTATATGATCCTGCAATTCCTCCCTGTGGGTATATATTCAAATGAAATGAAATCAGTACCTAGAAGAGATATCTGCACTCCCATGTTCATTGTAGCATTATTCACAATAACCAAGATATGGAAACAACCTAAGTGTCCATCCACAGATGAATGCATAAAGAAAATACGGTATATACGCACAATGGAATATTATTCAACCTTAAAAAAAGAATGAAATCCTGTCATTTGTGACAACATGGATGAACCTGAAGGACATTATGCTAGGTGAAATAAGCTAGACACAAAAAGACAAATACTGCATGATCTCATTTATATGTGGAATCTAAAAAAGTCAAACTCATAGAAGTAGAGAGTAAGTAAAATGTGGTTACCAGGGGCTGAGGGGTGGGGAAAATGGGGAGATGTTGGTCAAAGGGTACAAAGTTCAGTTATGCAGGATGAATAAGTTCTGGAGATCTAATGTACAGCATGGTGACTATAGTCAATAATACTATATTGTGTATTTGAAATTTGCTGAGTAGATCTTAAATGTTCTCACCACACACACACACACACACACACACACAAAGATAACTATGTAAAGTGATGGATATGTTAATTAACTTGATTGAGGTAATCATTTCACAATGTATACATATTTCAAAACATCATGTTGTACACCATAAATATATACAATTTTTGTCAATTGTACCTCAATAAAGCTGGAAAATAATTCGTTTAAAAAAAGACCTATTTTAAGTCAATTAGGTGACTACAAGCCCACTGTAATATGTCCAACTTCACCACCATGTTCATATTCTCAGTATCAATAGCTTTGAATTAAGCAATGCATTCACGTGACTACTCACATTTAAAGACTTAACTAAGTTGGTATATCCAGTCTTAAGTACATCACTCATGCTAGAGATCAAATGTCTCAAAGGTATATTCCCATTCCCATCCCCAGACATGGTCTCCAGAGAAATTTTCCTGAATATTGCACAGAAGAAACGAGTCTCCATCTTCCTAAAAGTACCACAAAATTCAGACCATGTTTCTTCCAAACAGAAATAAAACAGATTATTTGCCAATATTTGCTTAACATTGACAATGTTGACAAATATTAATATTCAGCCAGTAGAGTTTTTTGGAGTTTGGATATTTTTTACTGTTTGTATTGATGAAATTAACTGGGAAACTATCACTTCACTTATTATTGAATAGATTTTACAAATGCTATAGTCTCTAATATTAATCTTTCTTAATAGACTTTCTCTCTTCTATGCATCCATCCAGCAATTACTGAGCGACTGTGATGTGCTAGGTGCCAGGAAACGTGCTGGGTTCCACGAACACAAAAATAAATAAGACAAGGCTCTATACTTAAGGATTTCACAGTAATGAAAAAGATAAGCATCCTTATAGTTACAATATATTGTATACGTATCATGTACTAATTTACAAACTGTGATGTGAGTTCTTTCATTCTCTAAAGTCTCATTCTGCCTCTGGCTTCTTTTTGTATGACTGGGGGAGTTAAGAATGTTCTTTACATTTTTAAAGGGTTGTGAAAAAACAAGAAGAAGAAAGATAAGACAAACACATTATGTGCCTGCAAAGGCTAAAATATTTACCATCTGGCTCTTACAAAAAAGTTTGCTGACCTCTGCTCTAGACCAGTGATTCTTAAATAAGGATGTTCCTTAAAATCACTTGTGAACTTTATTTGTTATTTTAAATACACATCCTGGATGGAATCCTGGCTCTGCTATTTTCACTAGAATCCTGTGACTCTCATGTGTACTATGGTTGAGGAACTTTGCTCTACACACTTTCCCTGAGATAGTTCCCAGAACACTTACCTGGGTTTATAGAGACTCTTAGCAAGGACTTTCTTCACTAACACAGCTTACCCCATCTATTATAGAATACTCTTTTCACCTTATTTCACATGCCTTGGTAGGATAGCCCCCTACCTTTCATACAATAATATTTTAAATTAATATATCTCTCTGAACGGCATAAAACACATTCACATCTATTATATAATTTGATCCTAATAATAATATGGCCTAGAATTACTACTTTACAGATAAAGAAACTAAGGTTTAGAGAAGTCAAGTGCTCAAGGTCATATAGGGCTTCTGACTCCTACTTCATTATTCTTTCTCAACACTGTCTCCTACTTATTTTTTCTGATTCTCCATTGAAATAGACTATGCAGTCTATTCTTACTACCCAGTAGCAAAATTTCATTACATTCCATAAATCTGTTAGCTAAAGAACGTAATTCCTGTTTAACTTGAGAGCCTGTATGTCTCAAGGCAGACTTGTGTGACAATAATTCCTCTAATTTGCAAGCACTTTTTCACATATATTATGCACTTGAAATAAACTAGAAGCTAACTCCTACTCGGGTATAAATGGAGAAAAAAGTAGCTCTCTAGAGCATTATTCAACATAAAGCTCATGAAGTGATTTGCAAAGGCACAAGGTTCATCCTGCCTAAGCAAATTAAACAATTTTGTTAACCCTGATGTCTTTTGTTAGAGTGAAATTTATGATAACTGTATTGGCTCTGCACTACGTAGCACCCAGAAGCCTTTGTTTGCTCTCAGCTAGAGCTATTTATACATCAGGATATTGATATTCTTCTACTTAAAAGGTATTGTAACTAAAAATAGATATAAATACTACGTTCTTTTGAATATGCAAAGCCAAAACAAATTAAAAATAATAATCAAGGAGTTGCTTACAAACATTTTGGATGTATTCTTACTTCATTCTTTCCACAAGTCTTTATTTTTGACCAATCTTTATATTCAGAAAATGTCAGAAGAGATGTAACTCGCATATCCCTTATTAGATTGTTTATTTGTCAGTTTCATTGATAAATAAACTTAGGTAATATTGATGTTAGGAATGAAGGAGTAACACATTTTAACCCTGTATTGGCATAGCTTGGGAGGATATTTAACATTGCTAGACAAGAAGTATTGTGATATCCATGCTGCTGTCCAAGGTTGGGGAGAGGGGTTCAGCTAGGAATAAATTTGGAAGTTCATGCCAAAGCAGACAGTGGAAAACACAATTCTGGAGTATCACTGTGTGCAGAACACAAAGGCAACTAGCCAGAGGATTCTGAGTACGCTTTTTAAAAAATAGACTTCATTTTTTAGAACAGTTTTATGTTTAAAGAAAAATTGTGCAGAAAGTATACACCTTCTCTCCCTCCACTGTTTCCTTTATTATTAACATCTTGCATTGGTCTGGCACATGTGTTACAATTGTTGAACCAATATTGATACATTACTGAGTGTCGTTTTTAGAGACAAGTTCAAGTTATGTAACTCAAAAGAGAAGCTATTTTGGTCAATAAATAATAATTACAGGCATTTTGAAGAGAATATTGGAGGAAGTAAAGTATTATAAAGAGTTTACTAATTTAACCAATGAGACATGAGGTTGGCTTTTCTGGGGGCTTCTAAGAAAGAAGGTTCCACACTTTTCTGTGGTAGCTTCCAAAAGCCAGCCCTCTCTTTCTACAGTCATTTTGCCACCACAAGAGAAACTAGCTTGAGGATGAAAATGACAATGTAGAAGACAGAGAAGAGAAATCAACAAAACAAAACAAGCAAACTTTGTTTTGATATCTTTGAGTCATTGAATCAAACCAGTCCAGAAGCCCACTCTATCTGTATTACTTTACAGTCAGGTGAGGCAGTAAATCATCTTTAATGTTGAAGCTAGTTTCAGTTGGATTTTCCTTGTTTGCAACATGTAGAGTTATAAATGATGTCATAATTATATTTAAGATAAGCACAGAGTTGTGTTGTTCTCTTGCGTGTTCCCATCAAACATTGTTATGGATGGACATCCAGATCAAGTGGGTGTTTATCTGACTGCTACAATCGGGATTCTGCAAACTAGTTGCAGACTAGGTAAACTGCAACCCATGTGCCAAATTTCTTTCCTAATCACCTTCATTTCCTATCTGGGTTACACACAGTTGTTGACTGTGCTGGGAAAGAGCACTGTGCTGCAGGAGCCTTGGGAGTAGGCCAAAGATGCAAGGATATTTTGTACACTCTTTACCCCACTTAACCTCACAAAAGGAATAAAAGACGAGAGCTCATTGCCTAATACAATTTGGTATGAAAGGTAGCGATGAGCACATACAGAGTGATATTCTTTTTGTAAAGTTAAAAACAGAATAAAACATTCTTTTAACTACTATTTACAAATGCACTAAAACATACAAAGGAAAGCAAGGAAATTATGAAATAGGATGTAGGATGAAGAGTATCTCAATCTGGAGATGGGTTGGTAGAGAACCAGGAGCTGAATTATCAGGTTTTGTCACGGTCCTAGCTTTTGTTTTGAGTAGGGCTTGGCAGATGCTTATTACATTATTTTAAAAAAATAATTAATTCAAAAATAAAATTTAAAAAGACTACAAGGTAAATTTGTATAAAATGTATTAAGATTTTTTGTTTTCCTTCTGGAATGAGATGATTTTAGAAATTAAATGCAGAGTATCGATAAAGGGGCCTAAGTAGGAGACCTGTTTCCAAACGATGTTTTGAATGACTCATCATTTTCTGGGAAGTCCAAGAACTTCCCAGTCCAAGAGTGTCAGCATGTTTGGTTTCTGGTGAGGACTCTCTTTGTGGCTGCCAGACAGCCACCTTCCTGATGTGTTTTTACATGGAGGAGAGTGAGAGCTCTCTGGTGTCTTCTCCTCTTATCAGGACACCAATCCCAACAGATTAGGGCCCTACCCTTCTTTTTATTTATATGAAAGACAGAAGTTTTATTGACATTTTCATTATCAGTAGTTTAACTAAATTAATGCAATTGAAAAATGACCCTGTGCCAACTTATCACAATAAATACATTTTTTTAATTAATTTATTTTTTTGATTTTATTGCAGTCACATTGGTTTATAATATTGTATAAATTTTGGGTGTACATAATTGTACTTCTATTTCTGCATAGATTACTTCAAGTTTACCATCCAAATACTAATTACAATCCATCACCACACATATGTGCTGAATTATCCCTTTCGCCCTCCTCCCTCCCCCCTTCCCCTCTGGTAACCACCAATCCAATCTCTGTCTCTATGTGTTTGTTTGTTGTTGTTGTTATCTACTACTTAATGAGTGAGATCATATGGTATTTGACCTTCTCCCTCTGACTTATTTTACTTAGCATAATACCCTCAATGTCCATCCACATTGTCACAAATGGCTGGATTTCATCATTTTTTATGGCTGAGTAGTATTCCGTTGTGTATATATACCACATCTTCTTTATCCATTCATCCCTTGATGGGCACTTAGGTTGCTTCCAAGTGTTGGCTATTGTGAATAATGGTGCAATGAACACAGGGGTGCATATATCTTTACACATTGGTGTTTTTACGTTCTTTGGATAAATACCCACCAGTGGAATAGCTGGATGGTATGGTAGTTCTATCCTTAATATTTTGAGGAATCTCTATACTGTTTTCCATAGTGGCTGAACCAGTTTGCACTCCCACCAGCAGTGTATGAGTGTTCCTTTCTCTCCGCATCTTCTCTGACATTTGTTGTTTCCTGTCTTGTTAATTATAGCCATTCTGATGGGCGTGAGGTGATATCTCATTGTAGTTTTGATTTGCATTTCCCTGATAATTAGTGACGTTGAAGATTTTTTCATGTGCCTGTTGGTCAGATGTATATCTTCTTTGGAGAAATGTCTGTTCAGGTGTTTTGCCCATTTTTTAATTGGGTTGTTAGTTTTTTTGTTGTTGAACTGTATGAGTTCTTTATATATTTTGGAGATTAACCCCTTATCAGATATATGGTTTGCAAATATCTTCTCCCAATTGTTAGGTTGTCTTTTCGTTTTGTTGATGGTTTTCTTTGTTGTGCAGAGGCTTTTTAGTTTGATGTAGTCCCATATGTTTATTTTCTCTATTGTTTCTCTTGCCCAGTCAGACATGGTACTTTAAAATATATTGCTAAGACTGATGTCGAAGAGCGTATTTCCTATGTTGTATTCTAGAAGTTTCATGGTTTCAGGTCTTACATTCAAGTCTTTAATCCATTGGGAGTTAATTTTTGTGTACGGTGTAAGATAATGGTCTACTTTCATTTTTTTGCTTGTGGCTGTCCAGTTTTCCCAGCACCATTGGTTGAAGAGACTTTCCTTTCTCCTTTGTATGTTCTTGGCTCCTTTGTAGAAAATTAGCTGTCCATAGATGTGTGGGTTTATTTCTGGGCTTTCAATTCTATTCCATTGATCTGTTTTGTGCCAGTAGCATGCTGTTTTGGTTAATATAGCTTTGTGGTATATTTTGAAATCAGGGTGTGTGATACCTCCAGCTTTGTTCTTTTTTCTTAGGATTCCTTTGGCTATTTGGGGTCTTTTGTTGTTCCATATAAATTTTAGGATTCTTTGTTCTATTTCTGTGAAAAATGTTTTTGGAACTTTGATAGTGATTGCATTGAAACTATAGATTGCTTTAGGAAGTATGGACATCTTAACTACGTTAATTCTTCCAATCCAAGAGCATGGAATATCTTTCCATTTCTTTGTGTCTTCTTCAATTTCCTTCAGCAATATTTTATAGTTTTCAGTGTACAGATCTTTCACCTCTTTGGTTAAGTTTGTTCCTAGGTATTTTATTCCTTTGGTTGCAATTGTAAATGGCATTGTATTCTTAATTTCTCTTTCCGCTGCTTCATCATAGTTTATGTAAACACAACTGATTTTTGTATTTTGATTTTGTAACCTAAAACTTTACTGTATTCATTTATTATTTCTAAAAGTTTTTTGGTGGATTCTTTAGGGTTTTCTATATATAAAATCATGTCATCTGCAGATAGTGACAGTTTCACTTCTTCCTTTTCAATTTGGATCCCTTTTATTTCTTTCTCTTGCCTGATTGCTCTGGCTAGGACTTCCAATTCTATGTTAAATAGAAGTGGTGAAAGTGGGCATCCTTGTCTGGTTCCTGTTCTTAGAGGGATAGCTTTCAGTTTTTCACCATTGAGGATGGTATTAGCTGTGGGTTTGTCATATATGGCCTTTATTATGTTGAGGTACCTTCCTTCTATACCCATTTTATTCAGAGTTTTTATCATAAGTGGATGCTGTATCTTGTCAAAGGATGCTTGTCAAAGCATCAATAGATGCTTTCTCTGCGTCTATTGAGATGATCATGTGATTTTTAGTCTTCATTTTATTAATGTGGTGTATCACGTTGATTGATTTGCAGATGTTGAACCATCCCTGCATCCCTGGAATAAATCCCACCTGATCATGGTGTATGATCTTTTTAATGTATTGTTGCATGCGATTTGCTAGTATTTTGTTGAGGATTTTTGCATCGATGTTCATCAGTGATATTGGTCTGTAATTTTCTTTTTTGTGTTGTCCTCATCTGGTTTTGGTAATAGGGTAATGTTGGCTTCGTAGAATGAGTTAGGAAGCTTTCCCTCCTCTTTAATTTTTTGGAAGAGTTTGAGAAGGATAGATACTAAGTCTTCTATGAATGTTTGGTAGAATTCACCAGGGAAGCCATCTGGTCCTGAACTTTTATTTTTGGGGATGTTTTTGATTACTGTTTCAATCTCCTTACTGGTGATTTGTCTATTCAAATTCTCTATTTCTTCTTCATTCAGTTTTGGAAGGTTGTATGATTCTAAGAATTTATCCATTTCTTCTAGATTATCCAATGTGTTGGCATATAGCTTTTCATAGTATTCTCTTAAAATCTTTTGTATTTTGAGGTGTCCGTTGTAATTTTTCCTAATTCATTTCTGATTTTATTTATTTGAGCCTTCTCTCTTTTTTTCCCAGTGAGTCTAGCTAAAGGTTTCTCCATTTTGTTTATCTTTTCAAAGAACCAGCTCTTGGTTTCATTAATTTTTTCAATTTTTTTTTTTTTACTCTCTATTTCATTTATTTCTGCTCTGATTTTTATTTCCCTCCTTCTACTGATTTTGGGCTTTGTTTGTTCTTCTTTTTCCAGTTCCTTTAGGTTAGATTGTTTATTTGACATTTTTCTTGTTTGTTAAGATAGACCTTTATTGCTATAAACTTCCCTCTTAGAACTGCTTTTGTTGTATCCCATAAATTCTGGCATGTTGTGTTTCATTTTCATTTGTCTCTGGGTATTTTTTGATTTCTCCTTTGATTTCTTCATTGATCTAATTATTGTTCAGTAGCCTTTTGTTTAATCTCCACATATTTGTGGCTTTTCTAGTTTTCTTCCTATAGTTGATAACTATTTTCATACTGTTATGGTCAGAAAAGATGCTCGGTATTATTTCAATCTTCTTAAATTTATGGAGGCTTGTTTTGTGGCCTAATATGTGATCAATCCTGGAGAATGTGCCATGTGCATTTGAGAATAATGTGTATTCTTCAGTTTTGGGATGGAATGTTCTGCATGTATCTACTAAGTCCATCTGTTCTAGAGTGTCGTTTAAGGCCAACGTTTCCTTATTGATCTTCTGTTTGGATGATCTATCGATTGGTGTAAGTGGAGTGTTCAAGTCCCTCACTATTATTGTGTTACTGTCTATTTCTTCTTTTATGTCTTTTAATAATTGCTTTATATATTTAGGTGCTTCTATGTTGGGTGCATAGATACTTACAAGTGTTAATCCTCTCGTTGGATTGTTCCCTTGATCATTATGTAGTGCCCTTCTTTGTCTCTTGTTACAGTTTTTGTTTTAAAGTCTATTTTGTCTGATATGAGTATTGCTACCCCAGCTTTCTTTTCATTGCCATTTGCATGGAGTATCTTCTTCCATCCCTTCACTTTCAGTTTGTGAGTGTCTTTAGGTTTGAAGTGTGTCTTTTGTATGCAGCGTATATATGAACCTCATTTTTTTATCCAATCAGCCACCCTAGGCCTTTTAATTGGAGCATTTAGTCCATTGACATTTAAAGTAGCTATTGATAAGCATGTACTTACTGCCATTTTTTCCTTTTTTTTCTCAGTGTTTTAGTAGTTCTTCTCTGTTCCTTTCTTCTTCTCTTGCTCTCTTCTCGTGTGGTTTGATGGCTTTCTTTAGTATTATGTTTGGGCTCCTTTCTCTTAGTTTTTTGTGTACTTATTATAGGTTTCTGGTTTGTGATTATCATGGGGTTCATATATAGTAACCTATGTATATAGCAATCTATATTAAGTTGATGGTCTCTTGAGTTTGATCTCTATCTTAAAGCTCTACTCTTTTACTCCCCTCCTCCCACATTTTATGTTTTTGATATCATATCTAACCTCTTTTTTGTGTGTTTGTATTCATTACCCTCTTATCATGGAAATAGATAATTTTTCCTATTTGTGGTCTTCTCTATCCCCCTTAAATAAGTCCCTTTAGAATTTCTGGTTTCCTTGGTGATAAACTCCTTTAATTTTTGCTTGTCTGGGAAACTCTTTATCTCTCCTTCCTTTCTGAATGATAACCTTGCCAGGTAGAATATTCTTGGCTGTAGGTTTTTTCCTTTTAGCCTTTTTAATATATCATGGCACTCTCTTCTAGCCTATAAGGTTTTTGCTGAGAAGTCAGCCGATAGCCTTATGGGGTTTCCCTTGTGTGTAACTTGTTGTCTTTCTCTTGTGGCTTTTAGGATTCTCTCTTTATCTTTAATTCTAGACATTTTATTTATGATGTGTCTTGGTGTGGGCCTCTTTGGGTTTATCTTGTTTGGTGCTGTCTGTGCTTCCTGTACCTGGATGTCTGTTTCCTTCCTTAGGTTAGGGAAGTTTTCAGCTATTATTTCTTCAAATAGATTCTCTGCCCCTTTGTCTCTCTCTTCTCCTTCCAGGACACCTATAATACGGATGTTAGTGCGCTTGATGTTGTCCCAGAAGTCCCTTAAACTGTCCTCACTCTTTTTAATTCTTTTTTCTTTTATCTATTCAGCTTGGGTGATTTCCTCTAGTCTTTCGTTCAGTTCACTGATCCATTCTTCTGTATCCTCTACTGTGCTTTTAAGTTCCTCTAGTGAATTTTTCATTTCCAGTTTTGTATTCTTCATTTTTGATTGGTTCTTTTTTATATCTTCCATTTCTTTGTTGACGTTCTCACTGAATTCATTCATTCTTCTCCCAAGATCAGTGAGCAGCCTCATGACTCTTTGTTTGAGCTCTCTCTCAGGTAGATTGCTCATTTCTGTTTCATTTAGTTCCTTTTCTGGGGTTTTGTCCTGTTCCCTTACTTGGAACATATTCCTTTGCCTCCTCATTTTGCCTCTTTCCCTGTGCTTGTGTCTATGTACTGGGTAGGTCAGCTACATATCCTGATCTTGGAGAGGTGACCTCATATAAGTGATGCCTTATGAGGCCCCACAGTGTGCTTCCCTCTTGTCACCAGTTCCAAATGTTCCAGGAGTGACCTCTGTGTGGCCTACGTATGTCCTTCTGTTGTGGCAGGGTTGCTCTTCCCATAGGGGCCCAGGGAGGCTGAGCTGTCCCCCTGCCTGGCTGGTTGTAATTCTCAGCTGCATGTAGTTGTTGTGGGCCCTTCAGTCTCTTTATTGGGTGTGGGTGGCCCCAGCACAGTGTGCTGCAAGGTCTAATAGCACATTCCTGTTGCAGTTTTTCTATTAAGTGAGTAATGGCCCTAGCCTTCTGACCTAATTTAACCTTAACTACTTCCATAAAGGCCCTATCTACAAATACAGTCACCTTGGGGGTTAGGGATTCAACATATGAATTTTGGTGGGAAACAAACATTCAGTCTGTAACAGTGACTAATTCTCTGAAATTCTTTCTTTCTTTTTTTTTGGTGAGGAAAATTGGCCCTGAGCTAACATCTGTTGCCAATCCTCCTCTTTGTGCTTGAGAAAGATTGTCTCTGAGCTAACATCTGTGCCAGTCTTCCTCTACTTTATGCATGGGACGCTGCTGCAGCATGGCTTGGTGAACAGTGCATAGGTCCACACCCAGAATCCGAACCTGTGAACCCCAGGCTGCTGAAGCGGAGTGAGAGAACTTAACCACTAAGTGACTGGGCCAGCCCTTCTTTCTTTCTTTTTTTCTTGGCAAAACCAACTTATCTAGTTGTCTTAGTTCTTTAAATTACAAATTATGAATACCTTCTTCACATAAAAAGTCAGAGAACATTTTGAGAATAGTTCGGACTACAAGTTTTCAACCAGCTCAGTTTGTCTATAGAGCAGATTAACCAAAATGAAGAATATGCCTGGGTCTCTGCCAATCTGGCCACGCTGGAGGTGGTACATGGATATTGGTGTTGGTGGTCAGAACACTCTGTCCTTAGGTGTAGATGGGGTCTAAGAGGCAAAGACACAAACAGCAGCAAAATCTACAAAAGAGCTGCAGCAACAAACCAAAACTTCACTCATCCATACTTCTAAATATATTATTGATTATGAAATAGGCTTTTCAGCCACATCTGCACATAAGGACGGTAATCAATGTAGGCAGTAATTTGTCTTAATGTAACAGATTACTTTATATGTACATTCATAAACACACACAAACACATACACAAACAAATTTAATTTGTTTCATAAATCATCTCCCTTCTTCAACTAATCATTCTTTTTCTGGCGCCAAAATACCAACAACCCTTTTATGTGGTGCTTAAGTCCAAACAATTTGGTGTTTTCCAAATTTTGGAGTAAAGAACCCAATTTTTAGAGTTGTAATAAAGTCTCATATATGAATATTCATAAATTAACTAAAGCATTTTAGGCAAGCAAATGGCAGACTTGGGACTTATCTTTTGACACCCAGGTATGAAAATCACTATGTTCACCATAGCATTATTCACAATAGCCAAGATGTGGAAGCAACCTAAGTGCCCATCAATGGATGAATGGATAAAGAAGATGTGTTATATATACACAATGGAGTATGTGTGTATATATATATATATATATATGTGTATATATATATATATACACTCAGCCATAAAAATAGACAAAATTGTGCCATTTGCTACAACACAGATGGACCTTAAGGGTATTATGCTAAGTGAAATGTCAGACAGAGAAAGACAAATACCATATGATTTCACTCATATGTGGAAGATAAACAAACAAACATGTAGATAAAGAGAACAGATTAGTGGTTACTGGAGGAAAAGGAGGTGGGGGGAAGACGAAAGGGATAAAGGGGCACATGTGATGGTTAAAAACTAGACTATTGGTGCTGAGAAAAATTAATTAATTAATTAAAAAAAGTAAAGTCGTTAAGCAAAAAGTGCATTCTTGCTGAGAAACGCAGGATGTAGAGGAAAGACCAGCAGTGTGATATGACTTGGTTTAATGACTAAACACTAACACAGTTTCAACAATAACTCTCGGTAGAGGACTTTATTTCTTTTGAAATACATATGAGAGCTTTGGATATTTTCATCTTCATATATCATTTGAGTTGGTTATTTTATTTAAAAAAATATTTACAGTTCAGGTACATTTAAAAACTTTAAAATTAGTATTTGAGAATGACAATAAGAATTGAATTAAGTTAAATGTAGTCTATTTTCTCACCTGTGGCCTACATATGTTAGCCTAAGCATGAATATGAGAACTTAAAATTGAGAGAACCTTTCTAGATGTGTACTGAAGAAAATTTAAAGTGCTTTTCAAAATGTCTAGGTGACAGATATGAACAAAAGAGGGGGACCTGCGGCGCATGAATAGGGAAAGTAGCTTGTGCAGAGTGCAGGAACAGGATCACCAGAGCTCTTATGGGTCAGAAATGGAATTTTAAAACTACTCCACTGCATCACAAGGAACCCAGGTAAAGAACACAGTCAGTACGATGTGCTCTGAGGCCAGGGAGTGAGTTAACAAGCTGCTGGCAACTGTCTTCCAAAGCTGTGCAGAAGTGCTCTTGCCCGTTCTCTAATGCATTCCGAGGCTGAGGCTTGGCATCCGTGCCTGCTGATCCTCAGTTCTGAGAGAAATACAACCTGAGGACGTTGCTGACCCTCAAAGTGCTTTCTTTGAGGGGCCCCTGAGGTTAAAGTTAAGGTTCAAGAAGCTCTAATTCTAGGCACCAATAAAGAATGACCTGGGCCTCACAGGTCAGCATTTTTGCAAAGGGCAGCAGGCCGTCTTTGGTTTCTTAAGCCAGCTACAACTTCAGGCAGACTTAGTTTACAAAAATTGTGATAACTCACCTCAAACTGACTTTTTAGAATTGTTATGATTATGTTTAAGGAAGCCAACTTTTTGTTTAACTATGGGGGACCTCTTTTGTTCCTAATCAGTAAATTAATAATTATAAGTGTTATACACAAAAAATGATTTAGAAGGGTTCTCCCTCACTAATAGGATTTGTGTCCTACAGATGTTCAAAATGCTTTGCTTATGCCACACTGTAACAGTTAGTGCTTCAGTGGGGTCAAGCAGAAATATTTGAAATTTTTCAGTGATTAACAAATCAAAGCCATTAAAGATTTTGGTTGTTTTCATGTATTTCTTGCTTTCCAGGATTAGTATTAAATGGAAGGAATAAGATCCTTTTTAACTTGAAGGAAAGGCTGAAATTATCTGATATGGATTGACTGACTAAGGATAAAGTTTAGATACATCCAAATATGCGGAAAATAAGATTAAGAGGAGGAATTTAAATTTCTTAAAAGGATGAAAAAAATTATATTTGCCTGGTAGTGATTATAAAATTATCCTCACAGCAAAAATTTAGGGAAATATAATACTTCCTAAGAATAACCATTAGTTACTGGTAAAATGAATAATATAATCTAGTTTCTGGCAAAGGAGGCTCAAGTAGTTGATATTTTCATGGGAAAATACTCATTTCTGGATTACAATTGAGTTTGGAGAGATCTTGGAAAAAGCAAAGTGCTTTCAACCATGCCTTGTTGTGTTATTTTGATTAAAAAAATAGCCCCTCAGGTAAAATTTGAATATATTTTCCAAAAAAGTCATGTTACTATATTTTCTAGCAAATTCAAACAATTGTTCACAAGTATACTAATCAGTATTAGCAATTATTAGAAAAAATGATGGTTAAATATTTATATGAACAGTGAGCACAATTATTTCCCTTTACAATTTACTTTGTAATCAAGCAAGCATACTCTCCACCTGATATTCAACTGCACTGGCGAGTGAACGGTTTTTCATTTAATATCCTTATTCGCATTTTTCTTGATGCTTCTTTGTATACCTCTATTGATGTAATAGTTTGCAAGAAAAAGAGCTCATGTCTCTGCCTGAAGGTGGAATCTTATGAATATGCAAATAATGTTTTGATGTGATGAAGTTTTTCTTTGGGCTGGAACTGTGCCCTCTTAAGTTACATTAAATATTAGCCATAGCTTAGAAGAACACAAAGCGTATGAAGACTTGAGTTTTTAAAGAAAAAATATCTGAGAAATAGTTGCTTTCTGGTTATAAAATGCTGTATTGTTGAATCTGGTCTTCTCAATTTAGGTTAATGCTTTGCTGTAAAAAAAATATATAACTTCCATTTAATTTTTTTTTTGTGAGGAGATCAGCCCTGTGCTAACATCTGCCAATCCTCCTCTCTTTTTGCTGAGGAAGACTGGCCCTGGGTTAACATCCGTGCCCATCTTCCTCCACTTCATATGGGACGCCGCCACAGCATGGCTTGCCAGGCAATGCGTCGGTGCGTGCCTGGGATCCGAACCGGTGAACCCCGGGCCGTCGCAGTGGAGCGCACGCACTTAACCACTTGCGCCACCGGGCCGGCCCCCCGTTTAATTTTTATTGTATAGAAGAGTAGCGAACCAGTAATATGAAAAGATGTATGGACTGTCTATCCTGTATGTTATAGTGTACTTCTTAAAATGCAAATTCTGGGGCACATCTTTTAATAGTTTTAATTTAACCTGGTATGATGTGCCCAGATGTTTTAAAAATGTTACTTTGGTGAACTCTGCAGAATAAACTAGGTTTTCATAGTATCTCGTAAACATATTCTACTGATGTTTAATTTCAACTCTAGTCAAAAATCTTGCAGACAAACCCAGTGAAGTATTAGGTTGAGGAGGAAGCAAGATAGCAGTCTTGTAATATGAAGCTATGATCGATGTCTAGACAGGCTGACTGTGTGTTTTCTATTCAGGGTTGGATGAGCCCTCAGCTCCAAACACAAAACCATGGTTCTCAAACTTTGGTTGGTATCAAAAACACTTGGGGAACTTGATAACAATACAAAAGCCCAGGCCCTCTCTTGATTTAATGAGCCTCCACCACTGTGTTCTTTTTTGGCTCCCTCAGATTCTGATGCACACCGACCACTGCACTAAGCAAAGGCTTAAAAGAAAACATTCGGATAATAAAATGAAACCTATGATGTAGGTCAATCAGTTTTAAAATATTGAAAGTATGGCTAAATAAAAATATAGTTAAATAGAATATTATTTTTAAAGGAAGAGAAAAGGAAATGTAGGACTTTTATGAGGCAACAATGAAATTGTCTCTTTCTCGCTTTAAGAATTTGGAAATAAGATTGCCCTCTGAGATTTAAACTAATACAAATTCACAGTGAAAGGAAGAGATTTGGCCATTAGAAGTAATCCAAGGTACTATGTTTAAAGGTGAGACAGAGATTTGGAGCATTCTGAAAACACAAATCAGGATAAATTTGAATATGACTGTAACTAAAAAACATGAAATCCAGTCAACCAAATATCTCCCTTCTACGGAAAGACTATGTTAAAAAGAAGCATGGACCAAAGAAGATATTCAGACAGCAAATATACTTATAAAAAGATTCTCAACATCATTTGTCGTTATGGAAATGCAAATTAAAGAAGCATACTGTTTTAATACTGCTGAGATACTGCTACACACCTACTGAATGACTAAAATCCAAAAAACTGACGATATCAATTGCTGGCAAGGATGTGGAACAACAGGCACTCTCAATGCAAAATGGCACAGCCACTTTGAAAAACAGTTTGGTAGTTTATCACAAAGCTAAACATAGACTTGCCATATAATCCAGCAAACCATGCTTTAGGTACTTACTCAACTTATTTGAAAACTAATGTCCACACAAAAACCTGTACATGAATGTTTATTCATAATCACAAAAAATTCAAAGAAACCAAGATGTCCTTCAATTGGGAAATGGATAAACAAACTGTTGTATGTCCATACAACAGAATACTACTCAGCAATAAAGAGAAATGAGCTGTCAAGCCATTCAAAGAAAAAGATGGATCTTACACGCATATTGCTAAGTGAAAGAAGTCATGCCGAAAAGTCTACATAATGTGTTATTTCATTTATATAACATTCTGGAAAAGGCAAAACTACAGAGACAGTGAAAAGATCAGTGGTTGTCAGCAGTTTTTGAAGAAGGAAGTTGATTAGGAGAAGCACAGGGGAATTTTAAGGTGGTGAAACTCTTCTGCACACTACTCTAATGGTGGCTACGTGACACCATGCATTTGTCAAAACCCACAGCACAAAGATTGAACCTTAATATATGCAAATTTTAAAATATCTTTTAGGAGGGCAGGGTATCCCAGTTTAGAATGCAGACCATGACATAAGAATCTAATTGTACTATAAAAGTATGAAACAATTTCACTAAAGGTAGTTGGGATATAAGTTGCCAACCTAAGAAACTTTGGAAATGAGTAGAGTTTGCAACGTTAAAGGCAAAAGCAACTGTCTATAAGCCCTATATCCTAGCTATCAAGTTGTTTCTTGTGGGGGTACAGGTTAACAGTTCTGAAACCAGTATGCATGTATACTGGAACTGAACAATTAAGTAAATGGATGCTAGATGGTGGGAGCCAGGTTTCTCACTGTGGGAGTGGGAGTTATAGATCAGCAAGAGGAGAAGGCTAGAATGATCAATACTGTAATGAATTAGAGTTGGTAACTTCAATATGAACTCATGTTTACCTTAATATAGATGTAGATGGATACATGTAAAGATATTTTTAGATATGTATATATATACCAGTTAGTAGACACACATGTATTTCTTTGCTCTGTTAGCTAAGAGAACATAGAAGCAAGAACAACCCAGAAGAAATGAGCACATCTAGTGTCCAGATCTTGGTTTCTAATACCATTCCAATAAGAGGAACCAAATCTCCTTGGGGAAATGGCCAATTCTAGGACTGGGGCAGGAAATGTAGAAGATGAATCTGGAGCATCGTATAAAGCTAAAAAGTAAGGACGTGCTGAAAAAATCAAAAGTGAAACCAAAAACCATAATGAGCATATGTCAAGGGGACACAGGAGCTAACTGAAAGAATTCCCAAAGGCCAAAGTGGAAAAATTTGAGCAACTATATAAACATAATAGCATTGGATTGTAACTGAAAGTATAAAATAAATAGCCATGAGTCCATAATGATATATATATATATTTATGTAAAATAAATGATTAAATAAGTAAATAAATAAATAGGAAGAAATAGCTAAATCTCCTGTGCAGAATAATTCCAAATAATTTCTGTAGATACTCGTCCTTGAGGTGGAACATAGCATCCCGCTCTTCAAGTATGGGCCATGTATAGTGACTTCCTTGCAAAGAGTAAAGTATGGAAAAGAGGGAAAAGTAACTTTAGAGTGGAGGAACCTAACAAACATCCCCTCAGCCAAATGTTCAAGGTTAGCATCAACAGTATTGATAGTATGTACTCTTAATGTGATATGATGAGAATGACACTACCTCTGTGGTCTTCCTCCCCAAAACCCATAATCCCAGTCTAAACATGAGAAAAATATCAGAAAAATTCCAACTGAGGGACATTGTACAAAATACCTGACCAATACTCCACAATAGTTGTTCATTAGTTGTATGGAATGTACCATACTAATGTAAAATGTTAGTAACAGAGAAAATTGGGTGTGGAGGATATGGGAACTCTCCATACTATCTTCACAACTCATTTGTAAATCTAAAATTATTCCAAAATAAAAAGTTTATAATTAAAAAAAAGCATGGATTCTAGAAGAAAAAAATAAAACAACAATAATAATAAGATCCTATTCACATGGCCTTTTACTGAAGGTCTGGGGAGCCCAAGGAGTGAACAGTGCAGGTAACTCAAACTGAATTTTCACATGCCATTCTGCCCTACTGATCGGCCATCTTCTCTTCCCCCCCTACTTTCTTCTCTGCTGTTTCTCTATCCACAAATTCCAGCTCCTTTCTAAGGAAGAGTCCTTTAATTATACTATTTGTGTCCTTGTTGCATGCTAATCTCTGACCCCAGGATCTCACTTCTATCTTATAAAGACACTACATTGTCTAGGGCAAATCTATGGCCACATAGGCTTCTTTCCTTTTTCTCTGCTGCCTAAAAGGCCTACTCCAAACACCCTCTATGTAAATGCACTCTTTCTTCTGATAATCTTCAACACGTTAATTTACGCATTTCTTTTATATTAATTATATTTCTATCATATCTCCTTGAGATTATAGCCTACTTTTATTTCTTGGATAGCAATGCACTAAATCATTTGTTTTCTATTTGGTTTATTTACAAAAATTTACTTCTAAGTAGTTTAGTTTTCATTTCGAAATAATTTACCAAATAGAAGAGCCTTATTAACTAAAACTAAAATAAACAGATATATCCATGTTGCATATTTCAAGTGGGAAGCATGGCTTAAAAGAGGTTCTTTCATGTATGTATTCTCAAGGGTCAGAAATTAGGTCCCTTATTCCAGGTGAAAGGCCAGTTTATTTGTTAGGGTAGACTAGGCTACAGTAACAAAGAAACTCTTAAATTTTCTTAAAGAATATACTCAAATTTGCTTAAAGAAAATATTTCTTTTTTATATTACAGTTCAGGGCAGCTGCTCAGGTTGGCAGGGGCAGTTCTACTACATGCAGTGATTCAGGACCCTAGGTTCCTTCCAATTTCTAGTTCGGCCACCCCCTGGTTCTCATCATCATCTGTGACCAGATGGCAGAAGGGGAAAGTGCCTGGTGAAACATGGGCCAGACCTGGGAGTGGTACATATTTCTTCCACTCATGTTCCATTGGCTCACTGATCTGCATGATGGGATGGAAAATGTAGTCTTTCTTTTTGTCCAAGAGGAAAAGGGAATAGTGGACAGCTAGCAGTTTCCTCAACACCCAAGTCATATTCTCCTAAGCTTGAAGAAATTTATTCAGTAGAGACCAAAGCTATATGCCCACAAGGTCCCCATAATTAAGAATGTGATCTAAATCAACCAGGGGGTAGCAGAGGTCCTCTATTGCTGAGTTCCAGTTAAGCATTTCTGAGAAAGACTGGAAGACTTTGATACCACATTAGCCATGTCATTCATCATTGAAGAAAGTAAAGGAGGTCTTGGATTCATCAATGCAGCAATACTAGAGCTGATGAGGCAGCAATTGTTCCACTTACCTTAGATAACTTACCTAGGAGCAGGTAGAAGTCCTTCAAAGACATAGGTTTACTTCTTGTCATATCTCTTCCATTGTGAGAAGAAAATAAATCACAGTTACGTAAGGTGCTTTCCTAATTTCAGTGGGTGGGTCAATCCTACTTGGATTTAGAAGAGAGAGGAGCACCTACTACGTGTAAGTAATATTATCTCATTTGGTATTTTTCCCCCTAAAATCACTTCTGCAAGTTTCTAATATAGATTTTTGTTGTTGTTGTTGTTTTTATTTTTTTTGTGAGGAAGATCAGCCCTGAGCTAATATCCGTGCTAATCCTCCTCTTTTTGCTGAGGAAGACTGTCCCTGAGCTAACATCTATTGCCAATCCTCCTCCTTTTTTCCCCCCAAAGCCCCCGTAGATAGTTGTATGTCATAGTTGCACATCCTTCTAGTTGCTGTATGTGGGACGCGGCCTCAGCATGGCCAGAGAAGCGGTGCGTCGGTGCGTGCCCGGGATCCGAACCCGGGCCGCCAGTAGCAGAGCTCGCATACTTAACCGCTAAGCCACGGGGCCGGCCCTCTAATATAGATTTTTGTTTGTTTACGTGCTTCAAGAAGAATATCCTTAACGTTTTTATGGGAGCACCTTCCTAAAAATGTAACCTCATACACATCTTGTAATAATTATGCTTAAAGACAAAATATTTTTGGAATCCTTTCCCCTTTTAAAGTCCTCTTTACAGCTAATGTATAAGCCATCCAAAAAGTCAGTTGTATTACTTTATTTTCATACCTTGATTTTTACCCAGAATAGCTTTAGCTGGCTTGACCACTCAAACCTAATGTGATTTCAAATGATTCTTGGTTCTTTCAAAATATTAAATCCGTGAATTGACACCTTTGAAGTTATTTAAAGAAGTTTGCCACAGGCTTTGAAATTCTAAACAGAGTTCCAAAAATATTTCAGGTAGTTGCAACAACTTTGGACTGAGTGTCTAACTTCTTAAGGGGAAAACTTCGAAAGGAAACGTTCATTTGCTGTTTAAGTTCTGGTAAATTTGATTTTAAAACACAACATCAAAATGAACATCATTTTGTAGCGAACTTAAACAAGGAATTAAGTAGTCAATATATCTAGTCTGAAATGTAAAGCAGTTATATAGATGATTGCTTTATCTAATCGTTTCTGTTTATGCTTATTTATTTTGTATTTTTCATCAGTCATATATGTACAGTTTAAAAGCAAAACAGATTTATAAGCCTTGTTATAAAGAAATGGCAGTCTCCTGCCTGCTCTCTCTCTGTTCTATTTCCTCTTTCCCAGAAGTGCTTCCACCATTTTTGGCTGATCTTTTGATCTTTATCTCTGTGTCTCCAAACAGCAGGCTGCATAGCCTCCTCTTGTTTTCACAGTTTTAAGTATTATCTATAGATCTATTGCAATAGAACTTGAAAATCCAGCTCATTTTCCTCCTCATGCACCTATAACACATGCACAACCTTCCCATTCCCTCATTCTCCATATATATTTATACCCCAATTTTGTGTTGACATTATTATTAGTATGTAAACATTATTAATAGCTATGCCATGTAATAAATCACGATTTCTTTCCCTTTCCTGCACAACTTTTTGAATTAATCATTTTATGTTGTTATTTTCTTAGTTTTCTCTGGCTTATTTATCACTAATTCAAGCCCAAACTCTATGTCAATTGTCTAGATTATCTCAAGTACATTAAGATGCAGTAAGTATTCTATCAATTTCATTCCCCATACTCAATTTCATCTTATAGAAGAAATCTTTCATGAAGCCTTCCAGATTTCCCCATTCTGGGTGTGTTGCTTTCTCAATCCTGCATTATGGTTGTTTGGGATCTTCCTTTACCGTATTCTTGGGATTCCTTTTGCCTTATTCCTCTGCTAATTCTCCTGTATTTTCTTTATTGATTTTCTCCCCTCTTTGATGGAGCAAATCCTCAAGCATTCTTCTGAGAAAAGGTATATGGGAAATAATTGAGATCTTACATGCCTGAAAATGTCTTTGTTCTAACCTGAACCTAAATTGATAGTTTTTCTAAGTTTAGAATTCAAGTGTAGAAATCATTTTTCTTCATAATTTTGAAGGCATTGCTCTCTACCTTGAGAGTTAAGTAATGCTATTCATAAATTCAGTGCTATTTTCATCTCTGATCCTTTGTTTGTGACATATCCTCTCTGGAAGTTTATCAGATTGTCCTGTGGTCCACAATTTTCTGAAAATCTGGTGTGGATCTATCTTCACCATTTTGGTGGCATTCAGCTAGAAAATCATATGTTTCAGGTCTGACTAATTGTTTTGTATTATATCTTTAGTGATTCCCTCTCCTCCTATGGTAGGCAGAATTCTAAGCTGGCGCCCATGATTCCCACTCCATGGCATACATGCCTCTAGAATCTCCTCTCCTTGAGCATAGATAGCACTTTTAACTTGCTTCTAACCAATAGAATATGACAAAGGGGTTAGCATCCCATGATTATGTAATGTTATATGGCAAAGGCGAAGAGATTTTGCAAATGTAATGTAGATCCCTAATCAGTTGACTTGAAGTTAATCAAAAGAGAGATTATCATGGGTAGGCCTGACCTGGCAAGTGAGCTTTTTAAAAGAGGGTCCAAAGGTAAAAGTCTCTCTCTTTTGCTAGCCTTGAAAAAGCAAGCTACCATGAGTTCTAAAGCTATAAAGAAATGAATTCCGCCAAAAAAATGCATGACCTTAGAATAGGACTCTGAGCCTCTGAATAGACCCCAGCCCTAGTCAACTCCTTCACTGCAACCTTGTGAGACCCTGAGCAGAGGATCCAGCTAAGGATACCTGGACTCCTGGCCCATGGAAACTGTGGGATAATAAATGTATGTTATCTTAAGGTGCTATGTCTGTGGTAACTTGTTATGCAGCAATGGAAGACTAATACATCTCCTCCTCCCCCACTCCCATTTGTTTTTTCTGTTCTCTGTTTTATTTGGATTTTTGATCTCCTGGGCTAGTCATCTGTAAATTTTTTTCATCTGTTTTTCTATTCTACTTTCTGGGAAATTTTTTCAGAAATTTTTATCTTCCAGTTCTTCTCATCTCTTTTTCATTTCTTCTACCACATACATATTTTTAAAATTCCAATAGCTTGTTTCATTCTTTGAATGTTCTAATTTGTTAAAGTATCCTATTCTTGTTTCATGGTTGCAATCTCTCTTTTTTTTTTTACCTTTCTGAAGATATTAATGATGTGATTTATGTTTTCTTTTGTTTTTGGAGTTTTCTTCTCCATGTAGGTCATGTGTTTCCCTCCAAGTTGCTTTTATCTGTTGCTTTATTTTGGTCTCTTTACCTTTCAAATTACAGATTTCTCTCAGATGATAAAGACAATAGGCACGTGTGTGTGTGTGTGTGTGTGTGTGTGTGTGTGTGTGTGTGTCTAGGGGTTGGTCTGGAAGTGGGAAGTGGCTTATCCAACAGTTTTACTTTAGGGCGATCTGGCTTGGCTATTTAGCCGGGGAGCCTAGAATGTCAGTATCTTTAACCCTTTTCTTTTGAGCTGGTCAGACTATTTAGGGAAGGATCTTCCAATCTCCTGGCTGAGGGTAAAAGTTTGTTAACCACTATTCTGGAAGATGGATAGGTAAAGAGGGCTAGAGTTTTCAGCACTTAGCATGCGTATTTCTACTTATTTTCCCTGCTTTCAGTATCCTATCCTCACTTTCAATCCCCACCCAGCTAAGAGATCCTGTGTCTCACCTTCCCTAGAGACCAGATCTCCAGTCCTCTGCCACGGTTGGGGGGTTGGGTGGGGGATGGAGAGGAGGGCGATGGTTGCCTGGATGCTGGGAGTTGGGAATGTCGTTGATGGACCTGACCGCTTATCAGACTTTCAGCAGATCCTCGTATTTTACCCTTCCCACTTTAGTCCCGTTTCCAGAGACATCCAGTGCTGCCAGTCCCTGCTGTAAAGTTGAGTTAGTCCACAGCTTTCCCCTTTGCCGGTTTCAGGATCTACATTCTCAGGTTCATTAAATCGTTTTACCGCTCATTCAGTTGCTTTCTAGCCTCAAGGTTGTTTGAGCATTTATTTTGTTCTGCTCTTCTGTTCTCTCTGTCCTTGTTGGTTTGTGCTTCCTAAAAACGTCTCTTATTGCCTTTTCTGGGCTTTGGGAAGAAAGTACAAGTAGATGTATGTATTCAATTTATCATATATACCAGTAAATCTGTTTACATTTTACTGGAAAAGTTTTATAGTTTTGTTGGGAAAAGATATTCCAGATAATTGCTCTACTGAAAAACAAACATATCAGAGACCCACCTGCCTTATCTTTTCTGGGATCTATCTGAGAAAGTGCACTCACTTTTTTCCTCCCTAAGCTTTGACTCAGGTCAGTAAATTGATTAAACAATTGTAGAAAATGGTTCTTTCCTCTGGGGAGATAAAGAACATTTATTTGTCAATAAACATATGGACTCTGAAAGAAGTAAATGTCTTTTCATTTGATAATTAATTTTTCATGCTCACATAAAATCAGCAGCTTCTACCCGCAGATAGTTTTGGAATAGTGTTGCTTGAAGCTGAACTAACTTTCTGCTAGCGCTGGCTCTATTCCATTGTTGACAGCCTAGTCCATCAAACCAGAAGAGCTTCTGACAAAGCGATGAAGAACCAACATTGCCTTTGTCTTCTTTATTTTGCTTTTAGTACTTGTTCACATAGCAACTGTCCAAAACAAAGTTTAAGCCAATTCGTAGTTGTAAAAGAACCTTCATAATGGAAGGAATTATCTCCCTAAAAATGTAGTCTTGTGTATTTGGTAAGTTTAAGGTTGAGAACATCTTCAAAAAGATGATCACAATTGTTTCTAGGGGTATTTTAACATCTGTTGGATTCTCCTAAGATTCCTAACCTTGGCAAAGACGGCCCTGCAATATTTGTTTTTATTTTAAGAACCATTATGAAGTTCACTTCCCTGAGCAAAGTGTCCCAATAGTGTACTCCAGGGATTTTCTCTAAGTCATAAATCACCTATATCTCTGAGTAATGTCATTTTCTCAGAGAAGGCTTTCCTGCCCACCCTATCTAAAATAGTCCCTTGCCTGCAGCCTATAACTCTCTCTTTCATTTTCTTTATAACACTTATCGTTATCTGAAATTATGTTACTTGTTATTTTGCCTACATTTAACTGTCTAAATACCCCCACCAGAGGTAAACTCCACAAAGTAGGGGCCTCCTTTGTCTTGCTCTCTGCTGGACCCCCAGCTCTGTACAGGAGCCTTTGCACTTCCTTCTTCAGCTCCAGCTTTCCCCACTCTGTTCACATTACTTGCTGCTTCTCATTCTTTCTGCCCCAGTTCAAATATCACCTTCTCAGAGAGACCTCCCTGACCACTATGTCTAAACTTGATCTCTTCTAATTACTGTCTATTCCCATCAGGGCCTGAAGTTGGAAGCAATCAAAGGTGACTCCGGTTGGTTAAACAGAAAAGGAGTTTAATAAAAGGATGTTTTGTGGCTTACTGAATTGTTGAAAGGGCTGGAGAGCTAGGCTTGAGTTAAGCTTCTAGACTAGCATCCAAAACTATGTTGCAGAGCTGATTTGATAAAGGACTAACTCAAGCTGCTAAGGGCAATTTGGCTGTTTTGTGCCATGCATTGCCTTGTAGCCCTGGCTACTGTTACAGGAGGGAGCCAGTGTGTGTGGGGGAGGGGCGGGGGGGTTGGGCCGGTGTGGACAGAGGAAGAGAAGTTACCCGAACTATGCTTTTTTCATCACAGGCATCTGATTCAAATTCTGGAATGGGTGTAGCTAATTAGTGGAACCCAAGTTGTACATATGTCTGTGCTCTAGTCTAGTTGCCAAAGAGACAGATTAAAAAACTCCTATGGGGGGAGCTAGTCTTTACCTAACACCAACCTCATACAATGGAGCATTCTCAAAGCATTGAAATGTTTTCAGATGTGTCCATTATAGTCTCCATCACATTACTTCATTCATTTCCATCACAGCCTTATTAGAATATGTAAATGGCCTGTTGTTTATATTTATTTATTGTTTGTTTGTTTTTGGTTTTGGTTTTTGCCGGGAAGAGTGACCCTGAGCTAAACATCTGTTGCCAATCTTCCTCCTTTTTTCCTTTTTTCTCCCCAAAGTCCCAGTAGATAGTTGTATGTTGTAGCTGTACGTCCTTCTAGTTGCTCTATGTGGGACGCCACCTCAGCATGGTTTGATGAGCGGTGTGTAGGCCATGCCCATGATCTGAACCAGTGAACCCTGGGCCGCAGAAGCAAGAGCGCGCGAACTTAACTGCTACGCCATGGGCCAGCCCCGTATTTATTTTTATTGTATTGATTGTATTTATTTTATTGCATTACTAGAACACAAGCAGAGAGAGGCTGAGGAGTTGCTGCTGTGACAAATTACCATGGATTTAGTGGCTTAAAACAACACAAAACTTACTATCTTACTGTTCTGGAGATCAGAAATCTGACAGTCTCATTGGGCTAAAATCAAGGTGTCAGCAGGGCTATGTTCCTTTCTGGAGGTTCTGGGGGATAATCCATTTTCTTGCCTTTTCCAGCTTCTAGAAGCCATCTGCATTCGTTAGCTCATAGCCTCTCCCTCCATCTTCAAAGCCAGTGACAGCAGTTGAGTCCCTCTTACATTTCGAATCTGTCCTTCTTCTTCTGTCTCATTTTTCTCCCAGCCTGGAAAGGTTCTCAAACTTTTTAAGGACCCATGTGATTAGATTAGGCCCAGCTGGATAATCCAAATTAATCTCCCATCTCAAGAGGCAGACTGAGACCCACACAGTAATCATGACGTTTCTTCCCAGAGAGTCAATTTCACTAATGATAGGTAATTTAAAGCACTTTTTTTTGTAAAATAAGCATGGACCTATTATGGGGTATAGCAATTTCTTAAACTTTCAAGGAAAACAACTACACTATTTTAAAGACGTTTCAGACTTGCTGCTTTGGGTTACCCTCAACAGTCCTCCTGTTCCCTGCCACCACTGGTGTAATTCTGTTGACGATGTTTTGCCACCCAAAATTTCCTCCTCTACTACCATTTAGGGAGTATTTTGGTGAAAAATGTCAAGAAAACTGCTCTAAACCTACCTCAACTATCAATTATCTGGCTTTTGATATAGTCTGTATAAGAGTGTACAATAGTCTTCTTTTTTGTCTTTCTGGGGCTAGAACTACCACCTATGAAGGATGTCCAAAAGGTGATATTTTGCAGATATCAATCAAAGTTGATGAAGTCCAAAATTCTCTAATAAAGTTTATAGGGTCACAGATTCCGGGGTCAAGAAATCACTACCAAAATCCTTAGGTAACAAGGAGACGAAGCTTTCCTTGGTCACTCTCCTGCCTACCTTTCCCTAGATATCCAGAACCTAAGGTAACCACAAACTGTCCACTGTGGCATCACATTCTGGTATGCCCTCCCCAAATTCTCCGTGCTCTAAAATTCTCTCTCACTTTTTTACTGCTCTTCCTCTGTTTACTGTCCTGAATCCTCACCATAAACAATAAAACTGAGCTATTGCTGATTAATATCCTCCTAGAACAAAAAAAATAAACAAGAAAAATAATTATTCAGCTAAAGTAATTCATTCTAAAATATGAATGGCTGATAAGTAAATTGCTTATATTTTGAAAGTAGAACGGTTATCCAAATTAGTTCATTCAATAGAGTGGGGTTTGTGTCTGTTTTGTTCACTCTCAGGCCACTAACACAGTGCCTGACAGGAAATGAGTACTCAATATTTGTTAATTGACTAGGAGAATACTTGGAGCTGTCAGCTTCAAGTAAGGAAACCACCCTAGTGCCCATGTTTTTCTTCGGCTGCCTGTGTCCTTACTTATTTTGACAGACAGAAAAATAAGGCCATTGTTTTTTGTTTTTGTTTTTTTCATCACTACTTATAGCTAAAGATTTGCTTGAGCCTCATCTATGTTATTGCGTCATAACAAGTACATGATAGGGTTGCTTGCTTTGGGTTTGGGGGTGTTTTTTTACTTAGAATTTTTCTTCCTCCAAAAGCTGTTTCAAAAATTTCCTTCTAGAACTGCTTGGAACATACCCTATAAAAGAATTAAGCCCATGAGCGGGGAATCCGGTACAGTCCTCTCTGGCACTTAGCACTGACTGAACTGAATTTGGGAGGCAATGTGAGGATGCAGAGCCTGGAACGAAAGTCCAAGTTTCTAATTCAGACTCAGCCAGTTGTGTGACCCCATGCAAGTCGTTTAACTGTTTTAGTGAGTTATTTTCTCCCACTATTTCCACGTCTTACCCCAAACCTGCTAACCTGTGAGGCTTAAGATCTTCAAAGTTGTATTAAATTGTTTTCAAAGCAAATCAAAATGTCAACAATGATACAAATTATACAGGTTATAACTGTGTTACATTTCCAGAAGGAGATTTAAGATGCAATAAATAAAATATCGGTTACACGGTTGCAACGAACAATGCTAGAATTTAATCCTGTTATATTTTTAAGTGAGTTCATCCATGTTCCAGGTAAAAGCTAACCACAGAGAATAACATGCTTCACGCTTAAGGGAAATGCATAACAATGCCCACTGGGGAAATGGAACAATCTAGACCTGTCTCTAACAGTGACCCTGCTTACCAGGCCTCTCCTGCCCACCTTCTCCGTCTTTTTGTTATCCTCTTATTCTGGGGGTACACTTTCACTGGCAAGGAGTATAAAAAGCTATTACAAAAAGAAACTGGTAAAGTGATAAAGTATTGACCCAGTGGGCAAGGAAATGAATTATATAACTATAGAACAGTGTGTGGGAAAATATGTACAGACAGGAGATGAATAAAAAGAGGCACTGTGCATGTTATTAACTTGGACAGGAATAAAAGAAAAGAATCTTATCATCTCACTTTTTCCCTGCCTTATTTTTCTGGATAGATTTGACAGCTCAGAATTCCTCAGTGACTCTCTCTTCTTTGTTTTGTATCTTTTTGGTTCATCTTTCTTCCCTTCCTTTCACAGTTTTCAAGCCCCCATCTCAAGCTCAAACAAAAAAGGAAGAAGAATCACAGGCCTGGTTGTACATAACTCTGCATGACTTGGAGGAGTCAAGATTCTCTGCACTTGTGTTTCTTCATCTGTAAAGTGGGAATAATATTACTTGTCCCAGTCATGAAACAGGAATGTGTAATGAGCAGGTGGGAGGATGTGTGCAAAAATTAACGTCTCAAGTGTCATCATCACTACCTCCCCTCTCAAAGCTCTCCTCAACTCAGCAGAAGCCTTGGTGGTTGTGCGCCTACAGGACCCCATGTCTTTTCAGCTGTTTCCACAGCCACAACTCTTTACTTGCCCACCCCCATAAATATTATTTTATTTGCCTATGCTGGCATCCCGTTATGTTCTTTCTGCTTCTCTCATATTTTTAGTTCAAATGAACTAATAGCTCATCAATATCTATAATCTATGATTTTTAAAAACCACATAAAATCCCATTGCTATGTGAGATTAAAATGTCAATTCTAATTCTTCCTTAAATTGGAACCATGTGACATTTTCCTTATAACCTATTAATCATATTTACAAATAAGAAAGCTTAATTTTAATATTCTTTTATATTCTCTATCGTTACTGATTTCTTTTTTCCTCTCTGACCTTTTCTGAAACTGCCCTTAAAAAATTTCTCCTAGTGTTTGTAGGAATAGTGTAAGTAGGACAAATCCCAAAAACTCCTAAAAATTTCTGTAGGAAACAAATTTTCTTGACACTGTCCACACCAATTCAATACCATGAAAACCTTGTTTTCTTTTATCTCTATACCCTGAAGAAAAAATTTTTAAAAAGTTTGATTCATATATTATTTCAAGAATATAAATTTTTCTTGTGGGATATGAAATTCTGTAACACTTCCTGCAACACAGTCCACACTTTTTGTTGTTTAATTCTTTGCAGTTATTGTTGTAAAAAAAGCAAATTAAACAAAGCAAATGGTGACACTGGACTGGAGTTCTCTGATGCAAAATTATAGATCTCAGAGGGTCTTTTAAATATGCCTTACCTGGTTGCTATTTATCATCAAACATACCCAAATGTTTGTAGTGTGTGAATATTTTAAAACAAACCTATCATAGTGTCTGAGTACAGAGTTAAGTCAATAGTTTGCAAACGTGCCTTTGTTTCTTTATATGCACTTAGCTACTGATATATCTTTTTCAATGAATGAAGCAGACCTGAGCACATACAATAAAGGAAAGCAAAAATTACCAGGTTTGGACTTCACTTCACAGCCAGAAAGCTTCTGTCGTGTCTGCCAGCAGGGGATCTTGCGTATTAATACCCCACCTGGAAGAGGTGACATGTTGAAAATGAGATTAACATCTTCTTGTTTTACATTAACTAAGGCTAAAGTGTCATTTGCCTTATCAGGAGAAAAAATTCAATACTGTAATGATAGGGTTGCCAACAAGGTATGGTTTTAAGAAGATGTTAAAATATTTAGTTGGATTTTTTTTGTGGTGGTGGTGGTGATGAGTCTTTGAAGATAAATACTTTGTGCAAGTAAAAGCCAAAATAATCAGGATGACTTGAAAGCTAAATACGAACACATGTGGCACAGCGAATCCTTTTCAGGCCAATGCTAATTGACATTTGGCTCACAGTAAACAACTTGTCAGGGCACTTAAAAAAATAATAAATAAATGAATACACTATGTCAAAGAGTACGGATGCCTTGGTGTTTGTTGCCAATTCCAGACCAACCTGGAAACAGAAGAGCTAATATAAATGATTTATTTGCTCAGATATAAGATAGCACTTTTTAATTCCCTCACTTCACAATCCATCTGGTTATGTATTTACTAAAGATGAGCATTTAGATGAAAAAATATTAAAAATTCTAATGTAAGGAAGTCTCAAAATCATTGTCAAATATAAGTAGAAATGGGGTGGGAGAAGTGGGCCGGCGGTGGCTTGATGTCCTCCTGATCCAGAGGGAGCCCAGAAGGAACTGGTGGGCTTTTCTCTGACTCGGAAGGCTAGGCGATCATCCACACTTTATCCTCAGGTGATAGAGCCCCTCCGCTGTGCCAGGCACTCTCCTGGGAGTGGCAGAGGGTCCAGAAAAGAGGACATAAGTTCTTTGTCCTCCAGGCCTCATGGTCTAGTTGTGCAGAGAGACATCCACAATAGCTGGATTACAAAGCAGACTCCAATCAGAGCAGTGGCATAAACACACACAATGGGAGCCAGGAAGGAGGAAGAAGAATTCTCCTGGGAGGATCTGGGACAATTTCCTGGAGGAGATATGGTGTGAGCTTGATCCTGCAGAATGGGTAGGATTTTAACAGGTGGGAAGGGAAAATGGTGGGGAGGGCTTTCCAGGTAGAATGGACCAATTCATTATGTTTTGACACCATGAACACAAAGAGCATTATGGTGAAATAGACACCTAAAATGTATCAATGGAAAATATGTTATTACAGAAAATAACTATCAGCAATTCACTTAAAAAAATCTATCTATATATGTATACTAAATATACAAATGGTAGGAAAAAGGAAAAAAATTGAGACTTTGTTCTGCTTGCTAAATGTCTACTATTCAAATCTTAAGAATAAAACATACCAGTACCTATTGTTTCTATTCATTTCAGAGCTTCTAATTGCTGCTATCTTATGGGGTCTCAATGAAAAGGAAGGAGGAGGGGGGAATGAAAATGCATGAGATTTTCAGGAATGCCAACAATGGGAAGTTGGAATCCCACTCTAACCACTTTCATTCATTGTTCCAAAGGTGACACTGGTCCTTGTGTTCAAAGGGAGCTCGAGGAGGACAAGCAGTTTTAAGGTAGCACAAAGGAAGGCAACTTAATGCCTCCCTAAGGAGAAGCCGCAGAGAACTGCGCTGGTGGAGAGAATGATAATAGCAATAATAACAATAAAAGAAAAAAGAGTGGGGGTGGAGTGGGGTGGAGAAGGAGTCTTGATAACTTGGGATGAGGTGGGAGGAAGAGGTGGAGATAACCTTTGCAGGTGTTCGAGGAGGATTTGTAAGTGATGCAAACAGGGACAACGGAAGCCGTGAGGCAGGATGCAGGAACACATGCAGGGAGCTCCCAGGAATAATGGAGAGCACACGTTGCATCATCAGGATCACTGAGACCCGAATCCTCTGGGGAAGTCATGTCTTTTTTGTACTAAATGTTTTGAAGCTGAGCTTGGGGGTGGAGTGAAAGAGGAGGGGAAAATCACTGGGAAAAATTAAGCAGTCTGAAAGGAGTGTAAGATTATGAAGATAAATGTTTACCTCTCCTCTGCATTGTATCTCTTGAAATGAAACTGTTTTTGAATAGTGCTGCATTGGTACTGCAAGAATGTGGGCATTGTGAACAAATTGACT
This sequence comes from Diceros bicornis minor, assembly GCF_020826845.1. Classification (NCBI taxonomy): domain Eukaryota; kingdom Metazoa; phylum Chordata; class Mammalia; order Perissodactyla; family Rhinocerotidae; genus Diceros; species Diceros bicornis. The sequence goes on from NC_080740.1 coordinate 15,218,026, forward strand.
GTCTCAGATGATTTGACACATTTTGATTTCTGCTTAGGAAAATATCTGTTAATCCTATTAGAAAGAGAAGGAAAGAGTCCTGAGCAGGAATGTAAGAGATCCAATCTCTCATCATCTTGTTCACACTCTCCCAATGCCAAGGTCTTAAAGTCTTAGCTATTTCCACAAACCTTGGCGCCTCATCCCTGCCCTGCTGGGCATTACATCAAAACCCCTTCTTCTCCACCTCCCCATGCTCGCCATAGCACTCGCTAAAATCAAGACGAGCTGGATGGCTGCCCTCTCCCTGGCAAACTAAAGCAGAGAAGAGATCTTACTTGATGCTTTCTCTTCGCGTAATTTTCTTTTCTTTCTTGCATCCTTCCTCCTAGTCTCCTTTTCTTCCTTCATCCTCCCTCCCTCTCTTTCTTCTTTATGTGGTTTCCTGTTTGGTAATATCCAACTCCAGACCATTCTTTGTGTGTAGCAAAGCAAGCAGTTTTATTGTTTGGTAACTCCAGGGGGGATATGGTGTCTATGATGTTGTCTAGGCCAAGCCTCCCCTAGGAGGGTTAACCACCTCTAGACTACTCTCCAAGGGGGAAGGGTGGCAACTACACACCGGAGCACCAGCCATCCTCTTCAGCGAGAAAGCGGATCCGCTCCTGTCCAGAAGTACCTTTGCTTCCCACAATGGTGTATCTCAATGTTGTAATGTGACTTATTGGGACCAGTTATCTGGGATCTGAATCTGTAGAGTGCAAATTAGGAATCAGGAAAACAGAAGACATTTTTCTCCAGCTACTTTCTGAAAAAGGTTCTTGGAGCGACACCCAAGTCTGATCAAAGAGTCTGTTCATCCGTCTCAAGAGCCAACGCTGGAGCCCAGCATGTAGCTAAAAATATGCACTCACAGTCCTAGAAAATTACATTCATTAAACTCTACCTACAGGTCCTTACCCAGAATCTGCTCTATGCCAGAGCAGCGTGCTGCTGTTAATCCTCCTTTATAGATTAGGCAGTAAAATAAAGAGGGTGGGGCTGAAATGCAGGGGAAGTCTGCACACGTGTTTGGAAAAGAAGAAAAGGAAAAGCGCAGGGATTTCGTGTTCTCTCCTTCACGTTCCGAGTTGCCAGGGTTGTCCTGACACCACTGAGAGATGCAGGGCCTGTTCGCGTTCACAGTATTCTCACTTCCACGGGGCAAGTGCTACATGGAAAATGGGAATTTAGAGACAGATCAAAGAAGCGCCTTTTACACTGCGGCGCACTGATTTCTGGAGCCCTCCTCCCAGCTTCTTTGTGTGTTAAGGAGAGAATAATAATAATCACAGCGGAAGTTACTGAGCACGTACTGTGTGCCAAGCACTGTGGCCAGGGTGTTATATACATCATCTCAGTTCCTTCTTCTGAGATCCCTATGAGGTAGGTAGGTCCTTGTGTCACCGCCGTTTTGCGGAGGATGACATTAAGATTTAGACAGGTGACAGAACTTGATCAAGTGAGTGGCAAAGCTGGGATTTGAACCTGAAGCTTCCCAAGTCCTGCTTTTAACGTCTATGCTATAATGCCATCTCTAAATAGTTCCTGTAAAAATATGTTTTATGGTTTTCATTTAAGATTTTGGTGACTGTGCCTCAGTAATAATCCTGTTATTATCTTAATCTTTACAACCTTCTGCAATCAAATGGTAGGCTTCCTTGAAGGCAGGGATTGTGTCTCCCTCACCTTTCATCCCCTGCAGCCCTTAAAACAAAGTATCTTGCACAGAATAGGAGCTAAAGAATTATTTGTTGAAATGCACTTTATGTTATCTCTGTATCTAAATAAAGCCCTTCTAAACAAGTCCATTTCCCAAACACTGGGGTTTTCCTCTTCTTTGTAGCTGTCCTCTTCTTGTTTTGTTTTCGAAAGGTTGATTTTGAACTGGAGGGACACTGCAGTTGTCTTGTCACTTAGTGTGATTTGAAAGTGAGAGTCTGTGTAGTGCTTTCGCCTGCCCTCAGCAATCAGGCCTCACACTCGCGAGGCTCTGATTGTAGGAGTTGCCTTATTTGCATTGATGAGGATGAGCCAGCTGCTAGAGCATACAGAACTGCACCTGACACAATCACTGAGTTCAGGATTAGCGTGGGGAATCAGGAATCCACTGCGCTGCGTGGCAATCTCAGCCCTACATTAGAGTCACTCATGCAAAATGACCCAAATTTGCAATGAGCACAATTAGCAATCCAAAGATGCATGTTAATTTGGGGGCCGATATTTTCCTACATTTCCCTAAATTAAAAATAATAAATATACTCTTTCCTAGACGAGTCTGGGCATGAAAATAATTCAGGGGATTGTGAGTTTGTAAAAAATGTAAACCCCAGAAAATGTGGATTTCTTTGCGTAACTAGCCAACCCCCACCCCCATGCACACACTCGAGGTATTAGGTTTGGCATCAAATATGGTAAGGGCTTTGTGGTGTCATGCTCCTTTTTGAATCAGTAGAAAATAGCCGTTTACAAGGATAAAAATAGTAAAAATAACAATAGTTATAATATGTGGAAAAGGAAAATTTAAGCTTTAAAAAAGGGATTTGATAATTTATATTATGTATTAATATTTCTGAGGCTATGTTTGGGTCACACCTAACCACAAATACACTCAGTGATTTCAGGATTTCCTAAAAGTGCAAGAGATTATGTTGAATTTTTATTAAATAGAGTTTATAAATCAAATGGAACGTTCTCAAACCCTGGGCTGTGTTTCCATATGTCTGCGGTCTATAGGTATTGAAATGCTCACCTATATTTTGGGGAAAAAACCACAACATTTTGCAAAAATTGAATAAATGATCATTCGAAGCAAAAGCATGCAGTTCAAAAGCTAAACCTCCCATTGGAGAACAGAAAATTTAATGAGCTTTTAATGGAATGCGATGCTCAGAGTAGTAAATTATTTGTTAGTTGACGATGCAATCAGCATGCTGATTAAGGTTGCTTGGTTTTTTACTAAACATTAACTGAATGAAAACGGGTAGTCCTTGTTCTGCTTGGGGGGCTTTAAGGAAGCAAATGGACTTTCAGAACAGAGATTGTCAATAAAGGTGAGTGCACGCCAGGTGTCATTTGAATATGATGATAAAATACTTCTGATAAATATTTAAAAGCATTTTAAATCCACAATGTTCGCCTAGTGTATTGTGGACTCTGTTTAAAGAAACAGTGGGCCTTCGCAGGCCTAACAACAATCCCTCTATCTCTCTCTAGAAAGAAATATCTAGATCTGCTTTCTTTTATTGCAAAAGAGAAAAAAGGGGGTAGTATGCTTTGAAAATATAAGCCAGCATGGACTCTGGGGCCAGGAACTGTTTGAGAGTTTGGAGTGTAAACCTAAAAAAAGACAAAAAAGGACAAAAATCAAAACAAAGGAAAATATTCTGACAGCAAATAAAGGAAGAGATATCTGCTTCTCTGGCTAGATTAAGATAAAAATTTAATTAAGCCGTTTTGATATTCCGATGCTTTAAAATAATTGCTATTAGCGTACATATATATTTTTAAAAAATTTTAAATGATGGCATTCTGAAGGCAAGAAGTATTGTGATGTTGGGGTTATATTCTGTCTAATTTAGGAGGTCCGAAGGGGAGAAAAAGAACAAAAATTGGAAATAAATTATGTAATGCTTATTTTTGTTGTTAGATTATTAATACAGAATTTATAAGGTATATCATTTATCATATATTAATCAATACGTACATTAGCTATAAATTATTGTTTCTGAGAGAGATTTTGTTACTAAGTCTGTTTAAATTGCTAGATTTATTTTCCCCCCAAAGAGAGGACTGTTTTTTGGTTTGTTTTTCTCCCTACCAATTGAAGAATTATGGGTTTGTAGGTTAATTTTCTTTGAACAGCTACAAAGTTCTTTTTCTATAAATCCTAATTAGTTTCATCATCGGTGATTCTCTGGCAATGATCAGGTACCCTTAAAATCCGATAAATAACTACCTCTCACTTTTAACTATTCCTGTTTATGACCCAAGAGGTTAAAAGCCTTTGACTGGCATTTGACTTCTGACCTCATATAAATGTTATCTTATCAGTTCCTGCTTGTTAACTTGTATTGAGTGCTTGTCCCTGATGGCTTTTAGATAAAGGGTTGTGGGTTTTTTCTTTTTTTTTTCCTTTTAATATATTTCCTATAGGAACTAAACCATTTGCTTTGTTCTACGCCTAATGCACCCCAGTCTACACAGTCACCTGCTATAAATCTGTTATAAAGCCCCAAATATACTTTTATTTATTCTCGACATTATTTTAGTTTAGCTTTCTGGGTGGGATTTTATGATTGAGAATATATATTTATTATAATTAATGGCAGGAATTACTAGCGATCTTAATCCTTTAACGTGTTAGTCAGGAAGCTGGCTAGCTTGGTTACTCTCTCTTTTTAAAAAAGATGCAAAAAATAAAAAAACAATTTTAGCTTTGCATTTTGCACCAGCATGAGATGAGTTAGAGAGATAATTTATGGAAATCTTATCTCCCCAGACTTCAGAAGTCAGCCTAATGAGAGAGTCATCAGTAAGATATATCTTTTTTAAAAAATCGAATCCAGACCATGAACAGTGCCTTTTCGAACCTTTGGGGAGGAAAGGGGTGGCCTGGCGCCCTCCTTTGCCCTTCTGTCCTAAGAATTAAGAAGGATTTCGGCCTTTTATTCTATTTGCAGCTGTGTGTGTTGTTCACACATTCAAGTGTGTATGTGTGTGAGTCCAGTCACTATGTACAAATCTAAATACATTTGAATGTTTGCATTTTAATCTCTCTCCATACCTCGATGGCATCATGAGAGTATTCTAGGCAGATGTTGGTGCCTTAGAGGCTGCCTCATTTGCAAATGACCTACGATGTGATTTCTAAACAAAATATTACATTAATTTGTATGTGGGAAACAGGCAGTAAGGAGGGGGAAGAAGGAAGAGGCAGCCATCTTGGAGTTATTTTGCCTTTTAGCGTCCTTCTTTCTCCTCCTAAGCTCGATAGTTAGAATATTACCTTTATTTTTAATTGGCCTTTGACATAATGCAGGAGGCATATGCAAGAGATCTCTGTATCCGTGTTTGGAGTAGAAAAAAGTTGTAACCTCTTTGGACTTTAAATAATAACTGCGACTATAGACAAACTACACCTGTTTTTCTCTATCCTTCCAAATAAATATACATATAAACGAAGCATATGCCACAGCTTATAAGAGACCTGTACAAAACCTATTATGGGAAACAAATGTCTATTTCGACCATTCATTTACTGCTATCTAAAGAATTAATATGTCAGTAAAGTTATCTGCCCTTCCTCCTCCCCCATTCTTTCTTTTCTCCCCAAACACACACTCACATGCACACACACAAACACACATTCAGACACCCCCACTATGGAGAAATGGCAATCCTGGAAACTTGTTTGTTTATTTTTTAAACAAGAATTCCCTTTCTCTTGGATCTTAAGTATTTAAGAAGGAATAAAAAAGACCAGCTTTTGTTTTTATTTTATTTTTATTTTCTGTGTGTGGAGAGCTGCCCTGGCTCTGTAACGTCCCAACACTGCTTTCATCAAGCTCATATTCTGGCAACACACAGGTTTAATGCAATTTGTCTTAACTTTTCATTTCAACCATTGCTTTTCTCAAAGTGGCCAGAGTTTAAAGACTGCAGAAGCAAAGGGAAAAGAAATACCACGGCAGGGGGAAAAACAAACCAACCCCCAAACTGGTGCCTGCATTCACAGCATTGACACATTCTCAAACGTTTTCTCTGTAGTTATAACACAAAAGCGCTTTCTTCCCTGTTTTGATGTGTTAAAGACGGGAAAGAGAGAAGACGTTGGAAGTGGTAAAATAAGTATTTGGAAGCTCAGGGAAGGTGTTTCTCCTGTGAATGTCCAGCATGTATCAACAACATGTAGATACTTACAGTTTAATATTAAATTTTTAAAAACGGAAAGGGAATGAAAAAAATTTCAGCGAGTTGTGTCACATCCGTTGAAATTTTAGGTATCAGTGTTGCCTTCTCTTTTTGTGTAATTAGAAGTGCATCCAAAGCCAATCATTCTGCTATCTCTGAACTAAGGATAACCAGGATCTCCAGTCCCTCTGCAAAGGGTGCAAATGGATCAATAACAAATTATTGTCCAACTCTGGTGTTTGGCAGAAGAAACCATAAACTTTTACTCCTTTAATGTCATTAATCTGAACTCACTTTTCTAGCCAATATTATTTGCAGATTGTTTTACTGAGTGAAACAAATAAGGATCTGAAAGACAAATAATGGCCCAATTCCTAAACACTCTCTCCTATTCTGACGGCCAAATTCTCTGAGTTGAATCCCGGAGTGCTTTACAATTGCACTTGGTATCCTGGCTTTAAAAAACAAGATTTAAACATATAAGCTAGAAGATTTCAAAACTGGCACAAGTTACACCGCCATTCTTATTTATATTTAATTAATGTTTTAGTATATAGTCCTAAGTCTTAGTATACCTAAGGCAGAAAACAGTATTTACTTAAACCAGTTTCTATACCAATCAAAATGAACTCCCCAAACATTTTTGATGTAATGTTTTTAATTAGTAATACTTTTAAATGGTTGTAGTTAGAGGAAGAGGACGATGAAGGGAAATCGAGGCCTTTGTTTTTCTGCACAGCTGTATCATCAAGCTTTATAAAGTGACCTGAGTGTATTACAATATATTGCTTTTATATGTTTATAAACTTACACTAAGAATATATTGAGAAATATAGTCCATTTGATTTTTTCCCCATTCCTTGCCAAAAATCAAACCTGCTCCGGTTAGGAAAAGCAGAGACTTCTGTGACATCATGATGGACCTTTTTGTATTTCAGCAAAGAAGCTGAGCACATGGAGTCAGAAATATCAAAATTTTTAGAACCCAGGATATTACTGTGAAGGTTTTATCCATTCCTTTGTGAAGACTGATGCAGGTGGATTTCTCATTTCCTTGGGTCTCTGTCCTCTTTTTTTGCCTGTTTTCTTTATTTGTATAAACTAGCTTTGTCCTTTCTTACTAGAATGTTTAATTTGGGCACACTCTCCCAGATAGGTTCTCATTCTTGCTCCCCCCAACTCGTCTGGGTTTTGGAATGGGGAGTGGTTTTCCTTATGTAAAAAGCTTTGTAATTCAGACTCAGGGAGCCAGGACCTTTTTCTATCCATCTGGACATGCTCTAAGGTCACACCCAAGATCATAAGCCATGTTCGTAGCCTTCTTATGGGAAAATGATAAAATAATATCCACAGGCATCTGATACTAGGGGCATGGCCTGGACATACACCTTGCCTCTTCCCTTTGGCCCGGCTTGCCTTGAAGAATGAATATATGCATCTCCAAAGCTGAAGCTTCAAAGTGACCAGTCAGATGCTAGCAGGTCAGCTGGCTGTCCTCTTGGACAGAGGGTCCATAAATCAGAGAAATGTTGGTGTGGTTGAAAGAAGGTAGTCCAGCCTGAGGGAAGCCACGTAAATCTCTCCCGGAGCATTGTTCCCGGTAGGGAGTGGGGGTGAGTGTTGGGGTAGCTCCTTAGGCCGAGGGCTGTTATTAATGCCCCAGCCCTCCTGCAGTGGGTGCTAACTTGTTGTGCTCGAGAGCTGCCACCACCCTTCCCAAACATCGGGCCGCTTGGAAAAGTCAAGCACTGCTGAGCCCTGATTTTCATTTAATAGTCAAAACCAAGATGCATTTGGGCTGTGATGATAGGACAGCTCCCTTGAAAAGATTATTTGAACTACAAAGGCATTCATTTAGGGCTAGCGATGTTGCAAAAGGGCCTGCTAGAAATTAGCAGCCTGTCCTGGTATTTGGAGAGCAAGAGTGACAACTTATTGGAAGTTCTCAAGGAATCATTTATATTTCACACTCCACTAGGCAGCTGATTTGAGATTGTCTGTTAGCATAACAAAGGCTCCGAGCCTGTGAACTTCAGAAACCTTTCGACCTCTTAGCTGCTGGCATGAATAGCCCCCAGTCCTGCCTATAGAGATCCCCCAAAGCTCCCCTGTTCGTGGCTAAATTGTTAATCAGGGTAATTTAATATAGTTTTCAATATGCCTCATCTCTTATTGGGAAAGGTATTCACAGCTTCCCTACCCCTGAAAAAAAAGTTCTTTTATTCAAGTGTGAGAGGGGCAGCTGCAGACAGACCCCCATCCCTTGCTGCTACCCCCACCCGCTCTCTGGAGCAGCAGCAATGTTCTGAGCAGCAACCACAGTGAAGCACCAGAAAAAGGAACTCGAACGACAATCCCTTTACACGCACTCCAACCTGAACCTGAAATTCCAGTCTATTTACACCAGGAACCGACAAAACAAAAACCCGAGGCTCAGCCATAACTGAAACCTCAGAGCCAACATACACACACACACACACACACACACACACACGCCACACCCCCTTCTCCACCCTCCCCTCACCACCACCCTTCTCCTCCCTCCTCATCTCCCAGCTAAGCTTCTCTTCTGGCTCCCGACAAAAGGCACCAGACCCCAAGGCCTGCTAATTTTCATTTCTCTCACTCTTTGGAGGCAGCCCACACCGTCCTGCACGCTCCTTCACAGTCACCCTCAGCCTGGAGCCCGCATCCTTCCCAGTGTCACATACACTTGCTCTCACTCGCTCCCTCGCACACTATCAATTCACATGCACATTAGTTAGCTGAAAAGAGCCAGAGCACAAATATATTCATTTTAATCCAGTTAAGACCTAAGAGGTCTCATAGGATATTGTTCAATAGCTTGAAAACCAAGTATAAAACTCAGATTTTGCTATACTGTTTCATCTCAAAAAGGCCTACAGCATGCCTTTCTTTCACTTTCTACCAGTACATATTGTAGAAAAATAAAACAAAATGAATAAAAAACAATCACAAGCAAACCACCCAGCTTCAGGCAGACACTGCTTGAATATTATTATGTTGTCTTTTTTAATGACTGGTTTTCTCATATCCATGTGCAAAATCAGAAGAACAAAGAAGGAAAAAATATGAAATCACTATTTTTTTTAAATTAAAAATAGAAAGATACAGTCTCTTAATCTTATTTTTCCACATGGGAATTTGAAGACATCTACAATCTTTAATTTTTCGTTTCCACGTGAGAATTTTAAGACATCTGTAAAATGTATCTGAACATGTCCTGATCGCTTTGGGGGTGATTTTCTGTACAATTCTCCTCGGTCCTTGTGCGAGTTGAGGCCCTGGGTCTTGCTTCTTCCTGGAACAGCCATTTCTCGTGTGCCCCGTTTTGGTTGGTGTGCTCGTCTCTCAGCTTCCTGAAGTTGGATAAAGCCAAGATCTAGTGCCTGAAGTATTTTCTTTGCATTTGCTCCAGTTAGAGTGGTCCCTGATGGGGGTGGGGAGACTTTCTCCACTCACTGGGGACCCTAATCTAGTATCTCAAAACTGCTGAAAGATGGGAGACAAATTTCTGTTTACAGGATCAGGGAAAGGATTATTAACCTCCAAAACAGGACGGAAAAATATAGACCCACAATTAATAAAACAAAACAAACAGCCCAACCTCTTTCCCAAGATAATTTTTCTTGGAGTTAAAAAAAACATTTAAAAAATCAGTTTTCTGGTCAATTTTAATATCTAAACAATGCCCAGAGGTGACATTTTGAAACAGAAAATAAAATAAGTGTATCTGGTTATTGTATTATATGGCAATCCTAAATTCCTTTTTAAAAAAAAAAGGAATCTGACAGCTCTAAACTCAATGTTGTGGAAGTTTTTAGATTATAAGCGTATTTGTCAATAATCTGTGTGTATATTATTCATTTTAATTATGGGCTTTTTAGTTTATTTTATTCTGTAAGTAGTGTTTTTCAATTTCTTTATGTATTAAACCAGAATATTTAAAAAATATTAAGTGGTAGTTACTACAAATCAGTGGATAAATATTTCTGGTTTCCCTTTTAAAAAGCCAAATATATGAAATCATTCCTATATAAATTAACAGAAATTTAACATTCAAAAGATATTTAAAGAGAAAAAAATATTATGCCTTTTAAACTCAAGAAAGAAAAATACACAATTTGCATTTTTTTCAGTGCTTTTGCTTAATATTTTTTTCATTAGCCTTTTCTTCATTAGAATTTATGATCCATGTCCGTCATTACACTTTCACTTCTCTGATTTCTGTTAAATTTTCTAACAGAGGTTAATAAATATAAAGGGGTAAAAAGACCTATTTGCTTTCATCTAAAGTGCTTAATATTTCAAGGTTATTTGTATTTGCATTTAAATTTTTCCATGTTCTAATTTAAATTATTAAAACTTGACTGAAATTAATTCTGTTTGGAGTTAGGAAGTAACAAGGAGTTTTTTGTTTTTTTTTAAAGGAATTAAACAATGTGATTTTGCTAAATTATAATGTTTTCTTGGGGTTGGGCCCTCTAATACCGTCTGTAGCATGGCACAGTTTGGGCTTCAAATTTCTGGAAAAAAAGGTTGGGGGGAGAAGGATGTATATTTGGAATGGTGTTTGACAGGAGAATGAACGCAGACACCAGAACAATTATATTACAATCCCATTGGGAATGCCAGCACCAAATTTAGCCAGACTGATGGGGTACTGTCTAGACGGTCCCTTTTGTGTATCAGCTGTTTTCTCCCTGCTTTATTGCGCTGCCTGAATGTGTGAGTTGAACATGCATATGGATCCCAAGCATAACCATTCCTGCAGCCATACATTGCTATTAAACTTCCTTTCGTCTGGCTGAGAATCAAGGATTGTGTATTCCTACTGTATTCCCTTTACAATATTTTGTAATTAAAATACAGCTTCCAGAATTAGTGGTTTAACAAAGGTCATCTAAAGTAGAAGGTGCCTAGGCTATTTTTTTACATGAAAAAAAAATGTACTAGGTAAACATTTCCGTCTTCTCAAACATGTCCACCTCTTTTCTCTAGAAGTAAAAGCTGAAAGTCAGAAAGAAAAGAAATAAAACAGTGAGAGGAAAGAGGCATCGTACATGTAAATTACCACCTTTCCTTTTGAAAAGGGCAAAGGATAGAAAGAAAGAATATTTATTTAATGTTTACACTGTAATTAATGGCAGTGTGTGTGGTTTTCCTTTCCCCCCCCCCCCTTTCCCTCTCTTTATTTAGTAAACCAAATAGGGTTCAGTAACAAGGGTTCTTGTGAGGTCTTGGAAATAGATTCCCAAACTCTTTTAAATATATTCTTGCAAGATTGCCGTAGTATTATTGGGCAGATAGGAAATCCCAGAGACATTTCACATCTGGGCAACTGTCAGGATTTTGTTTTGTTTGTCAAGATAGTGCAGGAAGGCTGGGACTGACTTACACGTGATTACAGTATCCACACAAAACATCCATTGTTCAAAGGGGCAGGAACGCACCCCTAAACAGGATACACACTCTGCCAGTGATGGCTACTAGGTTGGATGCCTTTGCTAACAACCAAGAATTTGAATCGAACACAAATTAATTATTCCAATCAGAAAGTGAGAAATAGGGAGACACATTAATGTCAATGAAAGGAGGTATCAGATCTACCCCTTTCTGTGAAAGGTTTATCAGCAACTTTTGTCTACAGTTGCCAAGAATTAAAAGGTATAAGAAATTAGAATTCCACAAAATGTAAGTCATTATAAATAAAATTCTTGCCTTGCAGTAGGAGCCCAAATAAATCCACTGTTTCAGGAAAGAGAATCCCATGTTTCATAGCACAGATAACTTTTGTTAATACACACTATTTGGAGCAGGAATTCTACTTTCCATTTGCTGAAATTTTTTTGCCTTAACAAGAAGGAAAATGGTAAAAGTTTGCACCCTTAAGGAAAAAAAATTGAACACAAAGTTAGTGACAGAAAAAACAGTTTTTTAATAGTTAAATTCTCGTCTAGTGCACTAAATTTGGTCAGTGACTAAGTAGTGGAATTTTGATTTTTTAAAATAACAATTTTCCATGCTTTACCCCTGGAATTCAATAACTACCACCTACTATTCCCATTGAAGATTTTATCCATCTTTTGAGGACTGGGTATTGAAGACAGGGCTGGAGGAAAGAGAAAGTAAATTTTATTCCCAATTTTACCGAACAGGATAAGAATAGAAGTGATCTATTTTTCAGTTTGAAGCATCAGATCACGAATCAACAATCATAAGATAGGATCAGTGACATAGGATTGGGGACATTTCCTGGTTGGAAGAAAGTGTGAGACTTGAACAACTGACACTGAACATGGAGACCTTGCATAGCACTCACTTTGTAGGTTCAATGTTGACAACCTCTTAGGCCTAACTTTGGTATGATTGAGAAAAAAAATAACCAAAGGCAGGGACAGAGAGCAAAAGAAACCAAGACTGAGAAATAAGAAAGCAAGAGAAAAATGGGGGGGTTGGGGGGAAGGGAGTGGTGGGGGGTGGGTGGCATGCAGGAGTAGTGAGTGAGAAAAAAAGAAAGAGAGAGCAGAGAATGAATATTCTAAGCATTGTTTTAATCTAAAACAGAGACGCTTCCAGGAGAATGAATTTCAATGGAGCTGAGCCAAAAATAATTATAGAGATTTTCTTGTTTTGTTTTGTGAATGAAGAGCATCTCTTTTCTCTGGAGATGTGAGAGTGAGAAAGGACCAGAGCCAGGAGATTCAAGTGATGCCCCTCTGCCCCTTTACTTCCACACAGCACAGGAGCAGACCTTTCTTTCTTCCCTTTTCCATAAGCTATTGGCACCGAATTGTGCTAGGAAGAGAGGGAAGTGGCAGCAGCCCTCAAACCTAGCTGGATTTTCTATTCCACAATAGCTTGTTTACTTTGATAAGGCTGAAGTATTGAAATTGGAAGCAAGATTGGGGTAGGGGTGGGCAGTGATACATATTTTAGTTTCTAGAAATAAAATTGAGCTGTTTACAACTCAGAATGTTTCCCTATTTGAGATACTTGAAACTTCCTTTGGGGTTTGTTTTACCAATTACATTTGTTTCCTTATTTTTCATCATCAATAGTAGGCTACTAAAGGAAATAAAGTATTCTCTCAATTTTCCTCCATTTTCTCTGTGATGTAAAATCTTTATCTTGGAAACTTTTTTACAGAGGAAAAAATTGTCATCTGTTAAAATAGCTTGAGCTATGACTGAGTTTTTGTGAAAGCAATATAATATACTCCTCACGAAAGCAGGAATAAATTGTTTTATACTAATATGAAATACAAAGCATTGGGGGAGAAACTCACTAACATGAATGGACTTTTGGAAGGAAGTAATCATAAACAGCTCAGAGTTAATACTTAAAGACTCTTAATTTTCTTAAGTTAAATTGACTTAATACAAATTACACCTTTAAGTGCTGTCTCATTGATTCTCCCCAAATCTCTTATTTTAGGTGTTGTGCCATGTTAAAGACACTATTATCATTTTTATCATTCACAGATGTTAATTCTATAAGTAGGTTTAAGGTGCCATTTTTGTCTTTGTATTACCTGAATTTTTAAATAACAGTGTATTTCAGAAACCTAAGAACCAGTTCCTTTCCTCTATATCAGATTTCACAGCTTGTAAAAATTATCTCTTGTTTTGATTAATATTCGACCTGCTAAGTTTAACAATTTATCCAGTAGAACAGCATAGAGAGTTGTAAACTTAATGGGTTAACACCAAAATGACCTTGATATGAATTTAAAACAAGAAAAACTATTTACGTTACATTAGTAGTCAAGATTATCTATTGGCTTAAGCATAAACATCTCAGAAAATAGAAAAAACAGATATAATTTCCCTTAAAAATTTTACATATTAAAATTGTTCCTGTTTTTGTGTCAAAAACTGTTGAAATGTGTAGTAGTTGGCAGTAAAGTTATATGATTCTATTATGTAGTTAAGTTTTTTTTTTTATTATTTCTTAAAGATGGAAAATGTCTTCGTGTACGTGGGACTTTATTTAGGGATTTTCAAAACATGTTTTAAATGTCACTGTGAATATATTGTGTAAATCTATGAAAATGAGTTTTATGAATCCACATTTAATTTAATTAATCATATTGATTCACTTGACATTTTTCTCCTCCTGAATCTCCCCTCCCCTTTTTTTTCCATCTCTCTATTAAAAGCAATTCATTCACAGTGGTAGACTAATTTTTGAAGCAGATTTTACAAAATAAAACCCACAATGGTTTTAGAAGAACTTTTAAAAGCATTCAACTTAGATTTGTTAGAAGTGGTTAAAATGAATATTTAAGAATTCAAAGTACTTAATCACCCTAATCTTAACATTACATTTAAAACAATCCCCAAAATGAGTAGATCTACTTTTTTAAAAGAGCAATTATTAATATTAAATAACCAGAACAATCACTACTATACTCAAAGCCAAAATAAGTGTATGAGATTAGCAACAAATATTTATTTTTCTGAGTTTTAAAAGAAAACTTTACCTCTTTTAAAATAAAATAACTTGAAAAATAGGAAAATATTTAGTAATATTTAACGTCTATCAAAAACCCCAATATATACAATCTAAGAATTTATATTTGGTTGTACTGCATCAATAAAATTGTTGAAGGAAAATATTAGCCTATTAAAACATTTAGAATATGGTATACAATAATTTATTATTAACAGTAATGCAATATATCACACCAACATGTGTATTTACTGTCAAGCTCTAGAACTGATTAGGAAATGAGGAGATAAAGATAGATTTACAATTGATAAGTGTCCCAAAGATATTAGCAATAATAACTAAGCTAAAATGAATATAGAGCCCTTGGAATGTGCAGCAAGGTTTCTATATTTTACAAGAGTATAGAGATATATGTATACAGATATGCTAAATGTAGACATATTTGTCATTTGTTTGCATTTGTCATCATATTATAATGTAGATTTTTAAAGGTTTTATCTTGACCAATTCTTTTCTAGCCCCAAATTACTAAACCAATTTCAGAGCTTTGCTCAGAAAAGTTAAATTTCACTTGAAGCCAACCATAGAAATTGCCCCAAAGGAAGGCTTGTTTGTTTGTTCTTTTCATTTTTTAGTGGTCTAGAGTCCAGGATGCAACTGGGGGGAGAAGAGGAGGGGGAGGAAGCAGCAAGAAGCAATGAAAGGATTAGGATAGAAACTTCCTTGAGCTCCACGGGCTTGTTTGCTGGCCACAGATGCCATTATGGTGTATAGATAAGATACGTTTAATATTAAGACTCTAAAAAGAACCTTCACACTCCTGAAAATTCAGAGGCAGAGCTGAGCCTCTTTCTTTAGCCCATATACTTCACAATGCTGGCCCAGGAAGCCCGGCTAAAGATAGTTTCATCCAGCTCACATGCTTGGGTTTTGTCACTTCATGTCATAACCTCCACATTACTTAAATGTAGTTTTAAAATGTGGTAAACGGAAATGCTGATATAAGCCTAAATGTAGCTGTACTTGCTGTTTCTGCTCTAAGTTCATTCATGGCGGTGGATTTTGTTAAAGGGCCCAGAATAGCCATGCTTAACAGTAAAGAAACAAAATCCTCTTGGCTTCTATGGGTGCTTGATATATGTCCGAGTAAAGGGAACTCACTGTAGATATTTGAGATAAATACCTTCTGTAGAGATGTACACATTTCACTGGTGTCTTACGGAATGTAAAGGACAACACACTGCATTACAAATGAAGCCCGGTTAGCTTTTTTCCCTATAGTAAGTGCTATTTTATATATCTTGGACACCGAGAATATGCAATAACATTTATGATAGTAATAGCTGACTCCAAATAAGAACTGCTAGTGATCCTAGGTGTCTAGTGAATCATAATCAAGGGCCACCTGGTGAGCATGAAGTGACAATAAAGGGTATTCTTGTTAAAATATTAGATGAATTGATAATAGAAAAAATGGTCACTTTGACGGAAAAGTCAACAGAAAATAGCAGTAATTATATGTGCCTTTTACATAAGTACACTGTATCACATCCAGTGTGCATTGTGCTGTTATAAAAAAAGTATGGCAACTCTTCTGGATGATACAGCTGCATTAGGAAGTTTTATAGAATGGCTTGTTTTCCAGTGCAGAACATTTAGCTTTTCCACATGCTTTTTTGGTAGAATTTCTCCTCCCAGTTAAAAACTGGTTTTCATCACACAACTGCATAATTATTTTTCTGCAACTAGTGATAATTACTTGTTTTGTGTCTCTCTACTAGAGTGATTCAGTGTTTGCTGCTCTACCTCATAAAATGCATCTATAGTAGAGGCATGTGAAAAGGAGTATTGACCTTATATAATATATTGCTATATTGGTTGGGGCACACGGCTCTAATTCTTTGTAAAAGGCACAAAAGTCTATATTGCTTTGAGTTTTCCTTTTTGAATGCTATGTGAGTTTTCTGACTAAAGCATAAAACTGGAGGTAACTGGAGACAAGAAACCTCACAACATGGAAATGACTCAGTACACAAAGAAACTCCCTCTCAGATAGATGTACAAGGGGTAACGGAATAAAAAAGCCTGTTGGAGGGATTTGTTGATAGTGGCATCGTAGAAAACTCTGGAATCAGTGTTTGTGAGATTTGTCACACCAAAAAATCAAGCACAGATTTCAGATCATTCAAGAATATCTAATCATTTTATGTCACTCACAAAGCTCTCAACACATAAAAATGAAAATTAAGCAGAGCCCCCCCTGCCAGTCTTCTTTCATCTTACAGCAGTCTTTCTCTTTCTCTCTTTTCCTTCCAACTCTTATTTGTCTTTGGTTCTCCTTTCTTTCAAGTTCTCTTTAATCCTTGCTTTCCCATGTCCCTCTTTAGTCTTTTTCACCAGTGATGCCGATAAAAATAAACAGTCTATTTGACAAAAATGAGTCAACGCCAAAAACTACGTGATTGATGTGTGCCTTATTTTTTATTCTTATTTTTTAGTGAAACTACACCTGTGGCATTGTCTTATTTCTAATTTTTTTTTTATAATTTTAAAAACAAAACACAAAGAAAATAGCAGAGAACTGAAGTGCTGTTCAATGTCCCTGGATTTATTTATAAATATATGTAACGTTAAATGCAGTGAAATCCTTGTGAGACTACTTTCATGCTTCCTGATCCCAGGGTGCAGAAAGAATTAGCTTATCCAGGAAAACTCAGTCATAATTAGTCTTGTGAATTATAATAATCGGGTCTCATCCTACATTTCTTTCTCCTGTGGTACTCCCAGTGGGAGTTGCGCATGAAAAAGGACTACAGGATTGGGCATTAATAATGATACACCTGTGAACTATGAGCATTTTCCCATAGTGCCAATCAATGAGATTAGAAATCTGCCCCATCTTGGTCCTATACCCTTCAACCGATTAAAAGAATAACGTCAACAGATTTTTCAAATTTCAAAAAAAATTTCATTCTTAGTTTTTAAAGTACCTCTTAAAATTATAAAACAAAAATGAAAGTTTTTTATCCCTAATGAAATATATCTTTTACTCGTGACTTACTTATAGATATAAGGCTGTAATTAATTTTTATTTTTTAAAAAGTTAATGCTTACATTTTAGATAATTTCCTCAAAGAAAGAAAAAAGAGCAAGTAAGGAAAGAATCAATGAAACTAAGTGGAAAGCTGTTTTAATTCTCAAGGCTCTCAGATCAGTCATTTTTCCTAATTTGATTACGCAGGGCATTCAAACACCTTGTTGACCGACTGAGATGACCAACCGTTTTAATATGTAGACCCAGCCTAAACTAAAGAAAAATGGTGTAATACCAATCCTGAGATGCTGATGTTTTGTCATTTGTGAAACAGAACTTCTTATTTTAAGAGTTACATTATGATGAACTGCTAACCAGACTTAGAAAAGCAGGCAAAATGCAATCATAAGTGAATGTCTATCGGAAGCACAACCCTGCACAGCTCTAATAACCCCCCAAATTTAGACAATAGTCCATCCACAGGTAAATAGATAAACGAACTAGTATATTCAAACAGAGGAATACTACTCAGCAAGACCAAAAAGTGAACCACTGATACATTTTGCAACATGGAAGAATCTCAACGTAATTATGCTGAATGAAAGAAACTAGACCAAAAAAGAGTACAAATTATTTATTTAATAGTCTAAGAAATTCAAACTAATGTGTAGTGACAGAAAGCAGATCAATGATTGTCTGGGGGAAGGATCAGGAGGCAGGAATTACAAAGGGGCATGAGGAGACTTTTTGGGGTGATGGACATGTTCATTATCTTAATTATGGTGATGGTTTCACAGGTGTATATATATACGGAAAAACTTTAAAAATTATCAGTTAAATACAAGCAGTTTGTTATATATCAATTTTACCTCAATAAAGCTGTTTATAATAAACAGACCAATTAGAATGGATATAGCAACAAATCAGACTGGATGTTAGCCTTTATCAAAAAAAATTCAGACAGTAGTTTTCAGAATTATCTAGGTAATTGGGAGATGTATGGTTGACCATAAAGAATTTGGGGTTTGAGATTGCCCTCTTCATCCCCTCACTGATGTTTAGGATCCCTGGTGTAATTCAAAACCGTTCTCCATTTTTTCTTGTTAAAGATTGCTATGATCTGAATGAGGTGAGCATCACAAATTTTAGGTTCTATCTCCAGCAGTGCTACAAACCATGTGACTTAGGGCAAGCGACTGAACCAATGTCAGAATACTACCAGGTAACTGTTTGAGGTAGAGGTAAACTGAAAGATACTGTTTTCTAGAGAAAACAGGATCCATCCAGCAAGCATTTCAACTTTATAATTGTGTATCTTGTCATAACGTCTCCAAAGATTTTCTCTTCCCTTTCTTTACTACCATGTGTGTGATAAAAATGGAGTGGGGCAGTGAATTGCGGAACATTGTTAGAAAAATAACAGAAATTAGTGAATATTTGTCTCAGGAAGATATCACTGTGTGAGCTGATCAGTTTTAATTCGCTTCAGCAAAAATTTGTTAAAATCCACCATAAGGTGCAAAATCCTCATATTGCAACTCTCTTCTGGAATGGAAGACGACTAGTGGAGTTACCTATCAAAGTGCCCTGTGTGGTAAAGAGTAAAGGATTGCGATAACTCCAAGTTGTTATTTTTGTTGTTCTATTTTTATTATAGTGAATGTTGTGTTATTTACTTACAACTAAATTTTTAGATGCATAACTTGAATTAGATCAGTGCCCATCTCAGGGACGGAGAAAAAATAGCCCCACGCAATTTTTAAGAACCTCAGGGACTAAGCTGAAAGTCAAGAAACATGGGAAAAAAGACTGGAAGAAAATTGACTATGTACAAATTGACATTTTACAAAAAGAATGCGCTTAAAACTTTGGGTTTATCAAACATACGTCAATGGAATTGAAACCGAAATCTATTCAGCAAGTAGAACGTATTTCTGAATGTAGAAATACATGTTTTACATTATCTGAAATGCAAACGTTTTTCCGTCTTGCCAAATTATGATTTATTATTCTGAATTTAGAGATATAATATTAAGAATGTGTTAATGAAAACATTTCTATTTAGAGACTTAGGTACATTTTAGTTTTTAAAAATGTCTATCTTTTAGCCAGGGTCAATCCTCATATCTCACAGATTTCTGAATTAAGACTTGCAAAAACAAAAATGTGGAACTGATCTTGGACATAAACTTTTATCTTAGTATGTATCTAACTCCTGAATTTTAAACCTATAGACAATAGCTATGGTTATAATTTTTTTCTGGGTATGTTCTTTAAAAAGGAAAAAAAAAAGAGAAGTTCAACTTTGTACTTTATCCACGTCTCCCGTTTTTCTTTTTCCTGTCTTCTTTCCTCCTTCCTTCGTTCTGTCTTGTCACTTCATTATGGAGCCAATGATTTTTTTCTGCCATTGTTATTGTCAGTCAGTGACCAAGACTTTGTCCCGACTCTGAAGACGCAATTGCTTTAGGCAAGTGCCCTCACTATTTCTTGACTGTGGTTAGGATTAAAAGAGCTCTTCAGATACAGTGTGATCTCTCTCTCTCTGCAGTGTCTATGAGATTATTTTCTTTTGTCACCTATTAGTACAGGATTTTAGCTTTAACCAGGACTAGTTTAGAGATAAAAGAATTCAAAAGGTTTTTAAGAGGTCCCACCACTGCCCCTACCCCCACCTGATTTCTGATGTTCCATATAATCTAATGAGATGAGTACACCTCCTTCCCCCTCAGACTATTTGGGAAGGGATCCAAAGCAAGCTGTTTGGAAGTCAATACATAGAGGGAAACCTTGTACTTAGGTTTCTGGAACTGGGGGCTCTTGCTAGAAAAACCCAAAGGACCTTTTGGGATTGCGATGAAGATTGCTGAAAAAGCTGATTTCCTTTTCTGTGGAATCATCTCTTGGTTGTGGAGTCTTTTGTGTGGAATCAGCTGTGGCTTCCTCTTGTTGAGATGTTCAGTCAACTTCTCTTCCCTCCCCCACCACCTACCTGAAGGGAGATATAAATTGGCATCACCTTTATGATACTTCATGGCCACATTCCAGATGTCTATGTTTCTTGTCTGGCAAAAATCTGCTCTACCCATCTCACTGGATTTTCTTTAGGGCCTAATGTGATAATATATATGAAATCACTTTGCAAACTATAAAGCATGATGAAAATGTGAGATGGTTTTGTTGGAAACAACACAACACTAGAAACTGATAAGGTATAGCGATATCAGCCAGGTTCATATTGGTCGAGTCAGGCCCTTCATTTTTTAAGTCCTGACACAACCACCTTGTTTGTGCAGATACTTTTTTTCAGCTCACAGAAAATCAGATCATTAGGTAGGGTCAACGGGCTGCTCCTTGTGATATTTTCACATGTCATCTGGAGGAAATATTAGGAGAGTCTGTCAGCACTGAACCATTTGGACATGGAGAATCTTATCGGGAAAACAAATCTTCTCAAGATAATGTGAAAAATGTCTGTGGACAAACCATTTAGATATCTTTAATAAGCCCTATCCTCTATTGACTTTCCACATGCCCACTCTCCCGCAAACTTAAAGACCCTCCTTTTTCTCTCATTGATCCATTAAGTCATTTTCTAATTCACTATTATAAGTAATTACAATTAGAATGGATTTATTAATTAATGGCTATTACAATCATTATTAATTACTCTTAACCGTACAGCATTTCATATAATCTGTTCCATGACTCTTCATCTTTAGACAGATAGAATTCAGAGTTACCCCTGAGGACAATGGAACTTATGAAATCAGTTAGGGACTATAGTAGAACAAAGAAATAAAAGTATTTAGCACTTCAGAATGAAGAGCTAAACAGATCTTGCAAATCTCCTTGTTTATTTTGCCTTACATGAGGTTAAGTCTCTTAAAATTGGAAAAAGTCAATACAATCACCAAATTCTACTTCGTGCTTTCCTTTTATTCATCAACTATCCAAGGAAGATGATGATCTCAAATTTTTATTTATATAGATCTGTAACATTTGGAGAGACAATAAACAATTTTATCTACTTTCACTAAAATTTTTGCAAAATGCAAAATTAACAGAAGGTAGTTTTTAACCCAGAGCCTGAGAATTATTTGCAAGAAATTGATGTTGACTGGAAAACAAAATATTATTTCAATCTATGTCCAAGAAAAGTTATTGGAGTATTTTAGAATATTCCAGGTTCCATGTATTTACTTTATCTAAAATGACATCCTTTGCTATACACATTATCTGTAACTAATTATTTTTACAGGTGGTTTACTGTTCTAGCCAAAGACCAACATATCATGTCAACAGTTTCTCATATAATGGCAAGTGGCAAGAACAAATTGTACAGAATCCTGTTTCAGAGTGAGCAAAATTATACTACGGAGAAGGCTGATGTAGCCTCAGCAGATATTATAAGCAGAAACAGATGGTTAGATATGGGATGAAGGCAAAGTTCTTCGCCTTAAGACATCCTAGAATGACAGTGAGTTACAGGAGATACAAAAGACATATAATTAGACATAAATTTTACCTTTTCCCCAAATAACTAACTCAGTCATGCCCTTCCACTGATCATTTATGACTCAATCCAATAATCTCCTACTTTAATACACAGTTGAAATATTTTACCCCACTACTTGAGACCATGAATCTCCAGAAAGGTGCTGCATGACGTCTTTTAAGATGCCATTGTACAAGAACCAGCAAGTATGCACCTGGTCCATTAAAAATGGCCTGGATAAGAAACAGGATATCCTGTAGAATCCTACAAATCCTTCCACTGCTGCTCCCTGGTTTCTCTCTGTCAGTTACCTTCGTTGGTTTCAATAGTCGCTGATCCTTGGTTCTTGTTGTTACCTCAGTCTTGGACATTTCCTGTATGACTCCTGGTAATCAAATCTAGCTGCACTCCATGACCCACCTGAACCTAATGCCCACTTGTTCTTCACTGGTACTCTCACTGCCTTCTTCCTGTGGTCTTGCTGTACCTGTCCCATGTTATGCATGGTCTGGCATCTTCTTTTATCAATGTTAGCATGTGTATTTGGTCAATTCAGGAAAATAAGCAGTTTATTTTAATACTTAGTTGACCACCTGGGGGCCAATTAGGAAATTACCACATAAAATGGTCAAAAGACTATGAGATTCAAAACTAAGGTGGCAGCAGTAGGGTGGAAACATGATGGTTTTAAGAGCTACTGAAGAGATAGAATCATCAGGATTTGATGACTGATTGGATAATAGGGATAAGGGGGAGAGAAAAACCATGGATCATGCCTTAACACTGGCTCAAGAAATGGAGGTAATCATGAAGCCATTTATTGAAATGGGAAACACAAGAGGAAAAGCAGATTTTGGGTGAAGGAGATGTGATGAATTCAGTTTTGCATAATTGAATCATAGACGATGCCCAATGTGTAGTTAAATATAGGATCTGTAGATCAGGCAAGAAATCTAGATCTGGGATATATATTTGAGGATAGAGTATTTAAAAAAACCTAAATGGTCAAAGATGTTTTTAAAAAAGTCAAGAAATCACATAAGATAAGAACTGAAACCCACTGAGTTCACCACAAGAGGCTATTGATGAATCTGGCTAGCGGAGTCTTAATGAAATGGTGGAGCACAGGCCAAAATTCAGAGGATGGAGGAGTAAGTGGAAAGTGAGGGCATGGAGTGTCCCATCCTCACAATGAGGACAGCTGGATTTTTATCTCGTCTCAGGATTAAGAACCAGAATTGCTTACATATTTTCTAAAAAATTTAAAATGACATCTTCTACCTCTCCTCCGCATCTGTTCTCTATTCTTTCTTCTAGGTAACACTGCTGAGGTGGTTTCTTTTAAAGGGATAGTGTATATAAAATGTTTAGCACAAAGCCTAACATAGTAAATGGTCAAGTAATATAATTACAGGCATTCCTAATTATCTGAGTCTAATCCACTTCAAAAAACTTGTGGGAAGGCAAATTTTTGTGTACCAAGAGCAAATATTTTTTTTTTATTTTAAATGGGAAAAATAATAACTCATTCTTAGTACATGCAAAAACCCCAACCACTTCCCCTAAACATCATTAAAACACTCTTAAACATCTATATAATAATCTACTAAGGATTTATACATTATAAAAAACACATAATACTTGATTACTTAACATTTAATGAACAGATTAGTGAATATGTTGGTGTGGATTACAGACAATATCACATACACATTGCATTTTCCTTCTACACTGCAATGAATATGTATTCTAATGTAAATAAACAAGAAAATAATGTGTAAAAAATACATATTGGATGCAATTAACATAACAAAATAAAATAAACGAATCCGGCCATTTTTTTTTTTAATGGTTACTTTCCAGAGTGTGGTTTAGTGGTAAGGGAGACCTTTTCACTTAATAACACATAACACCTTCATACACGGCAAACACAAAGCAGTGTCTTATTCAGAGAATATCTGAGATGTGAATGCAAGATGGTCTGCTCCTCTTGTACAACTCTCAGGGAATTACGTGGGGATTCATTGTAACAATTTTAGATTCAAACACTAAATTTGGGGTAAATTGTTTTAATAAGTCGCTATTACTATTATTAGTTTTATATGGACCTGTGGTGTAACTTGAGAGTGCTATTGATATGGGGCAGGAACAAAGCAGAGCAGTAGTTCTCAACTGGGACCGACTTTGACTCCCAGGGGACATATGGCATTGTCTGGGGACATTTTTGGTTGTCACAAAATAGAAGTCAAGGGTGCTGTTAATCATCCTACAATGCACAGGGCAGACCCCATAACAAAGAATAATCCAACCCAAAGTGTCAATAGTGCTGAGGTTGAGAAACCCTGAGGATGAGATAAAGAGTGGAATCAAACTAATGTTTCAGAGGAAACCTCGAATGGAATATGGAACAGATTGAATACTGCAAAGTCAGAAGTTGGAATGAATTCTTGTTATTAGCTTGGGAACTATAAAGTGGATCTTTTCATCAACAGTACTAATAAATGTGAGAAAAGGAGCTACTTTGGGAGAGGACTATGAGGAAAAATCATGTTGCACTTCAGTTATGGATGGAATATCCAAATGCACGAGAAATTAATTAGTGCAGGAGTTTTTGTCTAACTTTTCTGGTTAATTCTCTTTTTTTAAAGCATTTAGCTGCTATTCAGGTTATAAGTCAACTACCACATCTGAGCTCTAACTCTGGGCCATGTAGCATACGTTTTTCACATGCAATCCCACTTCATCTTCAAGGAATTACCAGAGAATGATATTACTCCCCCATTTTATGGATGAGAGAAATGAAGCTTAGTGAGATTAAGTGACCAAGGTCATATACCTACTAAATCACTGCACTAGGATTTAACCCAATATCTTCTAACTCTAAGTCCTGGGCTTTTTGCTAAAATAACTGTCTTTTAGTACTCATGCATGGTCCAATTATTTCAGACAATCCCCTACAACCACATCTTTACTGAGCTTAATAAGTAACTCCTCCCAGCTGCACACACACACACACAAACACACACACACACACTTTTCAAAACACATTTTTTTCTTCTTATACAAGTAATGCAAGTCAATGTAGAGGTTTGGAAAATATAAAAAAGCATAAGCCAAGAGGATAAAAGTCATCATTAATTCCACCATTTTGAAATATCTACTAGTTTTTTGATAATGATTTGAATTTTCACTGGTTTTCTTTTTCTCTTTTTCTCTGCTGATGGTTTTGCTGATGTACAGTGATCTTTCTAAAATTAATCATGAAGAATTAGAAAGAGGAGATGAAGGGAAAGATTGTACACAAGCTGGAGAATTAGCTCTCAAATTCATAAATAAGAAACTTGGGTGAGGTGGGGGTGAGGAGGGAATGAAGAGAGGGTAATTTCTAGAACCTCTTTTTGCCCAAGGAGTACTAGGAACTTAATAAATCTCAGATCATCTGTCATCTCTATGCTCTGCTAATGACAAGATTAAATTGAAGCCACACTTTCCTGAGTGCTTATCATTTGCAGACGCAATACTAAGAGCTTTACTCACATTATCTCATTTTATCCCTGCAGCAACCTTGAGTAGGATATTATTATTTCCAACTTAGAGAAGAAACTTAGGCTTAAAGAGGTTTTAAGAATTTGCCAAGTTTCACATCTAGTAAGTGGGGAAGTGAGGATTCAAAAGCAAATTTGTCTGGCCATGGAGGCAGTGTTCTTCCTTTGTGCTGTGCTGCCTCCTTTGCTGAAGAAAATCAGGCATGAAAAGGATATAATTCAGGAAAGTGAGTCAGAGCAGAGCTGAAGGAGATCTTGGGATCTCTGACACAGAATACTTTTTCATGGTTTCTAGCTTTAGACTTCCTTTACTTTTCTCTTTGTAGGAGTGTGTTGATATGAGCCTCTGAAATATGGTTCCAAGCTTGAGTCAGTAGATATTTGATTCTATGGCAAAAATACAATGTGATACAGAATGCACATGAGAAGATTATTATGTGCACAGAGCAGGCGCCCAATAGTTTGCTGAATGAATGATCACAGGAAGGGAATGCTACCAAACTGAAAGTCATTTCTCTGGAGTGACTTTGATAATAAGCTGAGCTAAATTCCTACTGAAGTTTACCACTTGTCTATTTAGAATGGCCAAATTTCAACAGACATTGGCTGACTGAAATTACTATAACCTGCTACCTTTTTTACAGTCAGGCTACCGCTCTTGGAAAGAGAAGAGTATTACAGTTAAAAATTGATTACAAATTATCACATTTTGGCTCAAATTTAAAATAAATAAATATATTCCTTTGGTTATGACAAAATGTTTGGAAAACGTATTCTTTGGCTTTTAGTTTTGGGCTGTAGGATGGACCTGTTGTGGAAAAGTAAAGACTTTAAGTGAATAATATAGTGCATTTTCTCAGGTAGCCATCTAGGTTGAGACTATTCTGCATATCTGTAGAAACATGCTCTTCCTGTGAAGCTCGATGTAAATCATTTGTTCTACATGAAGGCCTGTACTAGTCTAGTGACTCACAGACATTTTTCTGCATAACTGTTGAGTAATAGTGTGTGTTTATTTTCATGATAAATGTTTCAAAGCTACTGTTCTCTGGGGTTCTCACGTAAAGGAAGATGTTTATTTCATTGGAATTTTAACCACACAACAATTAAAATGAAATGCAATCAATAAAATATTAATGCAGGTATGTTTGAAGATCAACTACTTAATGGTTAGATCCATATCTATCACTCTTTAGCTTTCTGAGGGTCAATATATAGCAGAGTCAGACAATATCTGTCTAACTGTGGATCTATTATTAATTCCTCAATAAGATGCATGACTTGTTGATGAGAGTTCATGCTGCCTATTCTTTTTAAAACCTTCTACCAGGCTGGGTTCCTACTTTAAAGTCGGAGATTATTGAATATTATTATTATTATTTTTTTTTTTTGTGAGGAGATCAGCCCTGAGCTAACATCCGCCAATTCTCCTCTTTTTTTGCTGAGGAAGACGGCCCTGGGCTAACATCTGTGCCTATCTTCCTCCACTTTATATGGGACGCCGCCACAGCATGGCTTACCAAGCAGCGCGTCGGTGCGCGCCCGGGATCCGAACCAGCGAACCCCGGGCCGCCGCAGCGGAGCGCGCGCACTTAACCGCTTGCGCCACCGGGCCGGCCCCTATTGAATATTATTTTTAATGCTAGCTATCACTGTAACCCTATAGGAAGTAGACAGGATCATAGAATGTTAAAGCAAGAAACAGCTATATAAATCCCTTCTCACCCTTTCTTTTATGTATTTATTTTGTGTGTGTGAGGAAGATTGGCCCTGAGCTAACATCTGCCAATCCTCATCTTTTTGCTGAGGAAGACTGGCCCTGGGCTAACATCCGTGCCTGTCTTCCTCTACTTTACATGGGACGCCACCACAGCATGGCTTGCCAAGCGGTTCGACGGTGCCCGCCCGGGATCTGAGCTGGTGAACCGGGGGCCACCGCAGCAGAGCGTGCGCACTTAACCGCTTGCGCCACTGGGCCGGCCCCTCACCCTTTCTTTTAGAGAAGGGGATACTAAAAATCAGTGAAGGCAATAGAGTTGCTCCATGTCACACAGTTAGTGGTGGAGCTCGACCTGAAACCCAGGTCTCCGGGTTACCAGGCCACCGCTCTCCAAAACGCCAAGACACTGAATTTCAAGATCCCAATCCAGGGTCTGGTTTTGTAGATACTGTGGGTAATTTGCCTTGCAACTTGTGGGCCTGGCCTGTGTTCACTGTTTTCTAAGCAGAGTAAAGTAGGAATGAAGTAGGTGAAGGTAGAAGGGAGCAACGGAGACTTGTGCTAACTAATTCTCTCTCACAGTGGCAGATGCCGTGGATGCTTTTGGTGACGGTGAGCCACCTATCTCCCACTCTGAAGTGAGTGTCTGAAATGACTAGCACCAACTTTAATCTTATGAAAAGTACTACCTCTAAGTCCCAGGCAGATGAGTGGGACTCCTTTGAGTTCCTGCCAAGTAAAATGGATTATTGAAAAATATTGATATCTCAATTGCCATTACGGTTTTTTATGTTGGCAGTAGAAGTCAAAAAATAACGACGAATTTTACCACTAACTTTCCATTGCTACTTTCCATGTGAGTCAGCTTTAATTATTCATTTTACTCTATGCTGGATAACAAAAAGATTCTAAGCTTTGGTCATCTGTGTAACTCTGGCAACACTCTACAAAGGAGAAAGTAAAGTTTTTGAACTACTCTGTGTCTAATTGTACAAGCTTATAGAAAAAAACAAACACAAACAAAATTATAAATGGAAATAGCTATTCAATTCAGTTTTAAAACATTCACTTTCATCATGAACTGGTCACTGGGCAGTTAGAATAAGTTAAAGACATTTGAGTAAGTTTGGCAATATTACTAAAACTGCGTCAATTCTCTACCATGATACAGCTATTTTGTTAAACTTATCCCAGCATTTGCTTTTCAACTCTGCCAAAAATAGTTCAGACTGATTTAATGACATTTTTCAATTTGATTGTTAGATAAAGGTCTTTTGCAACAACCAAATCAAGTTGACCAGTTGAATCCTTATTCCTGCTCTTATTCACACTTCCTCATTACCTTTTCGTGTCTGAACAAGTTACCCAGCGTCATGGAGAAGCGTCAGCCCTTCCTGCAGTTAGATGCATGTGTCTCCTCTTCTGGAGAGGAATGTACCTCTGTGTCATTTGTTGTCTGTAACTGATATTACTGATTTGCAGTATGATCAACTGGTAGAGCTGGAGGAGGCCTTGGACAACATTCAACCCAGTATTTCCCAGGTTGAGGGATGTGTACCATGTGTGCAAGACAATTTTAGGAGGCATGTGGATATTGAATGGCACAATAAAAAAATTTGCTTCATTTCAGGTTTTTTGAGACTTCTAATCATATCAAGAAGAAAGTCTCAGGCTGGCGCTGACAAGGAATTCTCTAACACTTTTCCTTTTGAAGAAATAGAAGGCAGCTATTCCACTGCTGGCTATTTATCCAAAGAACTTGAAAACACCAATGCGTAAAGGTACATGCACCCCTGTGTTCATTGCAGCGTTATTCACAATAGCAAAGACTTGGAAGCAACCTAAGTGCCCATCAAGGGACGAATGGATAAAGAAGATGTGGTATATATACACAATGGAATACTACTCAGCCATAAGAAACCATGAAATCCAGCCATTTGTGACAACATGGATGGACATTGAGGGTATAATGCAAAGTGAAATAAGTCAGAGGGAGAAGGTCAACTACCGTATGATTTCCTTCATTAAGTAGTAGATAATAACAACAATAAACAAACACATAGAGACAGAGATTGGATTGGTGGTTACCAGAGGGGAAGGGGGGAGGGAGGAGGGTGAAAGGGGTGATTGGCACATGTGTGTGGTGATGGGTTGTAATTAGTATTTGGGTGGTGAACATGATGTAATCTATGCAGAAATAGAAGTACAATGATGTACACCTGAAATTTATACAATGTTATAAACCAATGTTACTGCAATAAACAAAAAATTAAAAAAAAAAAAAAAAAAAAAAAAAGAAGGCAAGGGCCAGCCCTGTGGCTTAGCGGTTAAGTGCGCACGCTCCGCTGCTGGCGGCCCGGGTTCGGATCCCTGGTGCGCCCCGATGCACCGCTTCTCCGGCCATGCTGAGGCGGCGTCCCACGTACAGCAAGTAGAAGGATGTGCAGCTGTGACATACAACTATCTACTGGGGCTTTGGGGGAAAAAATAAATAAATAAAAAAAATAAAAAAGAAGAAGGCAAGCCTCAGGCTCAGAGTCTTCAGCAGAAAACTATGTGGAGCTAGAATTTAATAATACTGTATGGTTTTCATTAAATTAATTTTTTTCCAAGTTGCCATCTATTTATGGCAGGGACACAAAACTTCCTTTTAAAACACATTTATTTAGGTTAAAAATTTTAAAAAGTTAAAGACAAAAAATAAGTAAAAATTAGTGCAGTAAATACAGCAGTGCAAATATTACACTAGGACTGGTAGTCAGTGACATGGGAAAAATCACGAATGAAGCTGCAGTGGGAGTGACTACAGCCTCGGGAGCTGGAGACCAGCCCCCTCGCTGGAGAGACGGGGAACCTAAAGCCTCAGGAAGACAGGGAATCCCAGTCAGGACTGCAGTCACAGGCCACTCCCCAGGTGGATGTCACCCCTTTATTTGAATCATTTCCCAAAGAATGACTAGTTTGAATCATTTTCTTCAAAATAGCCTGTTTTCCTTCACTTTGTGAACAATACACATTAAGCTTGAACTTGAAAAACAATAAAACTTATTTCTTCATTCCCATGACAGGATTGATTTGATAAGGTTATTGAAGAGGAACTGTAAATATTAGGAAAATTAAACCAGATTTGTGAGACATGTCATGACTCATGTGAGACATGAGCAGGGTAAGAGGGGAAATGGAAAAAAATTCCCCAGTATAAAACTTAAGTTTAAATTTAAAGCTAAACTAGTGTTTTTTTTCTCTTTTGAGGCTGGTTTGCCTAAGTAAATGAAAATATGTTTTGTTTTGAATTTACAAGTCTTGAGTACTTGGAAACAGAGCAAGACTAATTTTCTAACCAATACTTTTTTTTAATATATACAGGCTTTCATTGAAATATAAAACTAAAATGCTACTAGAAAAAGGTTTAAATTAAGGGGAAACTATGTGTCCTGCAAATCTTAAAAATGTTATAAACTTGCAGTTTGAGAAAAGAAATCTAGAGGTTTTGTGAAATCTAAAGATTCTTGACAAAAAGTATTTCTTCGAGATCTGAGAGGGATGCAGGAGCGACTTCTTTCTTCCGACAGACTCATGGTCTTCAAAGGGACTGACTGGCCCCTCCAGCCACGGAGACATTCTGGAGGACAAGGAACAAAATTTCAGAATGACAGAATGGTCACTGGACTATTGATATTTTTTTAAACTTCAATAAAATCTTTCCTCTTATCATCTTGTCTACTTGTACCTATTAACTGAAGCCTATCTCTCATTGAAGGAGTGGAAGAAGAGAGGAAATGGGCAGCAGGGTCAAGCTGGTTGATCAATGGATTGGGTGTTAAGATCTATGCTGTATATGAAACAGCGTAAGGCATTTAATCTATTTAAAAATTCCAGCCAGATGAGGACTAATTCCTTAATCTTGCTCTGCCTCAGTTTCTTGTATGCAAACAATGGGACTCATAGGCATCTGTGTTATTGGGTTGTATAAAGCCCAAGGGTTGAAATGGGAAATAATTAGGCTGATCCTCTTAATGACTAAATCATACCCAGGTTGTAAACTAGGGACAGAAGAAATTCACTACCTTTTCCAAGTAAATAATACTCTCCCATATTGAGGACTCCCATTTTCAGACCCACCCTCTGGCTCAGACATTTTCATTCCCGATTCTGAGAGCTCAGTTGAAAGGCCATTAGAGAAGTTTCAGTCTCTGGGAAATTCCAAGGAGCCTTATTCCACGCACACCATGGACTCTGTGGAAGGGAGGCTACTGGGCGTTGCTCACCAGGGAAGGAAGACTGCTACACCCTGTTAGATTTTCTTCTAAGAATTCATGAGCAGACTTGTTTCTGATGCAGAATATCTGAGCAAAGAAGAAATGACAACCATTTGAAATTGGGAATCACTTGTGAACCACACACACAAGGGCCTGGAACTCATCTTTACAGCTCCTTGACTCACTCCTGAGACTGCCATTCATTCGGGAACATCATGTCATGCACCCCACTCCATTTAGGATTCCATTTCAGATGGCCAATCTTTATAAACTTCTCTTCTGTAATCTCTCTTAAAAAGAGGAAGGAGAGTAGACCAGAAGCAACACTATTTGTGTGTGAAGATTCCACAATACCTCTTTAGCAATCTGTGTCAGTGTGAGTTGGTTTAGTTTATGTGACCCACAGATGATTTTTATGACTTTGCTCTTGCTTAGACAGTTCACCTGCTTTATATATCCTGAAAATCTCTCCAGTTTCATCAGTGAAGAATCATACGCAAAGAGCTATTTATTTATTTATCAACACCAAGCCACCCCCTGGTTGTATGATAGTTGGAATTGGCTCCAATATTCAGCCCTCCTTTCAGACATTCCTTCTACAATACAGTTCCCAGTAGTGTTCTCTATCTTAGCTTTCACTCTTTCCAGATGAGTTCAGAAAGTGTTGCTATCTCAGGTCTGCCTAGCCTCATGATATATGAAGGGAGTTACAGTGGTCCCATTTACAGATGAGAGAACTGAGTATAAAGGAGAGTAAAGGATATACCCTCGCTGATAGAGCAGTAGCCTGTTTAGTTAGCTATATAGGTTATTGATTCTTTTCGGTAAAAAAATCATTTATCTTTACTTCCAGGGTTTCTGACTTAGCGGTCTGCCATCTTTCATGTCAATCAT
The DNA here is from genome assembly GCF_020826845.1 of Diceros bicornis minor. NCBI lineage: Eukaryota > Metazoa > Chordata > Mammalia > Perissodactyla > Rhinocerotidae > Diceros > Diceros bicornis. The sequence goes on from NC_080740.1 coordinate 15,250,382, forward strand.
CCTTAACTGGTCTACTGCTTGGTTCTTCTACTCAGAAAATATGGGTCACATTATTTAGCTGAATTGAAGTTACCTGGCAGATTCCTCCCCCCACCATCAGCAGCACACATACCTTCGCCCTATAACCAATCACAGAAGAATTTTCTTTTCTCTATTATCCTTTAAGTTCTTAAAGATAGCTTTAAATAATTCTTCAAAGGAAGCCACTATCATTTCAACTTTAATAATTCATTTGTAAAAAATTAAAAATTTGTAGTGAGATATTATAAATTGAAAACGTTATTTGATTCTTTGGTTTCACTATATTTGCTTGAGGAAATGACCAGGAGTTTGAAATCTGTTCTAATGTTGACCCCTCAGATATATAATCATCATGCAAAGAGTGAAGACCTTGGAATTGTTTGGAATTTGGTTTTGTCAAGGCAGATGCCTTTATCTTGTACATATTTTTCTTTTTTTTATTAGCAGATAATTATAATCAAATAGCCCAGGACCCTGAGAATTAAATTAGCCTGAATAATAACAATGTGTTTGATTTTTGCCCATCTGACAGGACAGGATGTGATCTCCCCAAGTAAGGTCGAAGGGATGAAATTTTTCTTTGTTTCATCCCTCCTTGAAGAGTGCTTTCTTTAATAATAATAAAAAATATCAAATTTTAAGGTGACTTCCTTTTTCATGGCTTAATTCTACATTGCTTTCTAGGGAGGAGTTGAAATCTCTGAGAAGTGGTTGCATTCATTAATTATTTATATTCAACATAATGTTTGCTGAGTATCTAATATGTACCAGCCAGACCCTCTATTCAATGTTATGTAGACATGTAGATGAATGTAGATGGACCTGTAGATGAATAAGACACAGGCTTAGAGTTTGACCAAGGAGCAATGTGTATAAGGAAAATTAATTACAAACACATCTTTTAATGACGAAATTGGAAAAGATTTCACAGGGAAGATCACATTGGATATGATCCCAGAAGACTGAGTTGCCATCTTGGAGGAAGCAAGAAGAATATTCCACATAGAGGCAATGATTATGCAGAAAGGCAGAAGTATGAAAGTTGGAGTTTTTAAGTTCATGAGGTAAATATCTCAGAAACTCAATTTTTAAAAATTCTTATTTATTTATTTTATTTTTATATAATTATTTTTCATTGGAGTACGATTGACATACAAAAAAGCTGTACATATTTAATGTATGCATCTTGCTGAGTTTGAAGATAAGTATATACCCATGAAACTGTCACCATATACAATGCCCTAAACTTATCTATCACCTCTAGAAGTTTCCTCCCTCCCTCTCTTTTTATTTTTGATAAGAACATTTAATATAAGATCTACCCTCTTAAAATTTTAAATATACAATACGGTATTGTTAACTATATGCTCTATGCCGTTCAGTAGATCTCTAAGACTTTTTTTTTTAATTTAATCTTTTTTTTAAATTGAGGTAACATTGGTTTATAACATCATATATATTTCAGGTACATCATTATATTTCGATTTCTGTGTAGACTGCATCATGTTCACCACCAAAGACTAATTACCATCCATCACCACACACATGTGCCCTATTACCCCTTTCACACATCTCCCTACTGCCTTCCCTTCTGGTAACCACCAATCTAATCTCTGTATCTATGTGTTTATTTGTTGCTGTTGTTTTTATCTTCTGCTTATGAGTGAAATCATATGGTATTTGACTTTTTCCGTCTGACTTGTTTCTCTTAGCATAATACCCTCAAGGTCTATCCATATTGTTGCAAATGGCAAGATTTCATATTTTTTTATAGCTGAGTAGTATTCTGTTGTGTATATATACCACATCTTTATCCATTCCTCCATTGATGGGCACTTAGATTGTTCCCAAGTCTCCGCTATTGTGAATAATTGCAATGAACATAGGAGTGCAACTATCTATTCATTTGTGTTTTCATGTTCTTTGGGTAAATACCCAGAAGTGGAATAGCTGGGTCATGTGGTAGTTATATTCTTAATTTTTTGAGGAATCTCCATACTGTTTTCCATAGCGGCTGCACCAGTTTACATTCCCACCAGCAGTGCATGAGAGTTCCCTTTTCTCCACATCCTCTCCAACACTTGTTATTTCTTGTCTTGTTAATTATAGCCATTCTGATGGGCATGAGGTGATATCTTATTGTAGTTTGGATTTGCATTTCCCTAATAATTAGTGATGTTGAACATTTTTTCATGTGCCTGTTGGCCATCTGTATATCTTCTTTGGAAAAATGTCTGTTCAGATCCTTTGCCCATTTTTTAATTGGGTTGCTTGTTTCTTTGTTGTTGAGTTGCATGAGTTCTTTATATATTTTGGATATTAACCCCTTATCATATATATGGTTTGCAAATATCTTCCCCCAATTGTTAGGTTGTCTTTCTTTTCATTTTATTGGTGGTTTCCTTTGCTGTGCAGAAACTTTTTAGTTTGATGTAGTCCCATTTGTTTATTTTCAAAAACTCAAATTTGAAGTCAAAGTTCATCAAAAATTTCTTCTCTCCTCAAGTCCTTTAAGAAGTCTAATTTGTTAAGATAGTGATACCATTTTAATCTGATGCATGGTTTAATTGCTTCAATGACTTAAATAGTCTGTTTCACAGTATCCCTGCTTCACAGTATCCCTGCTTCACAGTCTCTGGTGGGCCGGAAAGGTGCCAATAGAGAACTGAGCAGACATTAGGATCCCTGAATGGTGACAGACTGGTTGCTTTCTCCAAAACATGGGTGCTCATGAAAGAGTGTGTTGTAAGATGCTTGAGCACTGTAGTATAGGTGCTATTACAAAACTGCATGGAATTGGTTAGCGAAACCTAAGGTTAGTGGGTCTAAACCTTGGGGTTGAGAGAAGATTTTTGAATTCATATAGAATCACATATGTGAGACAGGGAGGCAATTATATGAAAGGAGAGACCAGTGTTCTTTTGCAAATGATTATGCAGGGTAGTGAGGTTGTCACAGAAGGGCCCTTTATATCAGGAGACATTCTGACATGGTGTGAAGTGGTTGTACATTTTTAAAAAGCATTAGGATTATGTTTTTTACTTTCCTTATGGTAGTAATTTTACATTTAGGTAATCAAGTGTCACTGTACAGCAAATCACCTACTTTAGGTATCTCCATGCATTTGTTCAAACCGATTCTATGGAGCAGACTCTTAGGTGCTAGGGGTATACAAAAAAGACCATAATTCTTGCCTTTTAGGTACTACCATTGAGAGATTGGGAAGAATATGTTAATGTTCCAAAAGGCAGTCTGAAGACTTTATGAACCACGCTCGCTTTTGGAAGTTACTGTAGCAATGGGAATGGTTAAAGCAAGATTAAGAGAAATCATTCCAATGGAAATTGCACCCCATATAGTCACTTGAAACCTAACTCTTTCAGAATGTGTAAACTCTTTACTCATGGAATACAAGGTCAGTAAACCATCTTCAGTAATCAGGAAATCTCAAGAAGCCATAGAAGTGGATGTCCAGGGACATGACCAGAAAAATACTTCAATCCTCAGGCCACTTGGATAAAACCAAAGAATCCACTGCCTACCTCTCCTACTCCATCCATACCCATCAAAGAAATTCATCAGAATGAGTGCTCTTTTTGATGAGGCAATAATGAACTGGCATCTAATTTTACTATATATCATAAGTAAATTCTGGCTCATGCAAGAATAAAGAGGATGGTCATTGCCACTGATATGAGATTAGCCTATATAATTTTCATGGAACTCCAGGAGTTCTTGGATCACATTTTGAGAACCACAACTCCATTGTACTTTATGCTGGTGTCTTCTTGGATGGTATATGTCTGGGATATATAGATGGAAAGTTCATGCTTCTAGTAAGGCCAGAGATGGAAACTTGAGGTGTGCAACTTTCAGGAAAACTTCAGAAAAGCCTCAGGTTAATATGTTCACACTTTAATCACTAGATTGCCTGGAAATGATTTTTGGTCAGAATAGATTTTTCTTTTTTTTGGAAAGTGTAGGAAGTTGCCTTTGTTTTTTTTTCATCTGTGATATTCAGCATTCCAGCCATATATGCACACTTTTATCAGAGATGTTTAATCATTTTTTGGTTTACTTTTCAAGAAGCCTGAAATGAGTTTGGGTTTTCTATGTCTTTGGTAAACAAATATGAAATAGAAGGAAAGTCCACCTCATTTTAAATTTGCATTTTTTTCCCCAGAGAGAGCATACTTACCAGTTCTATTCCCAAATTTTTGTCATCATTGCAATAGTCTCTGGTTGGACTCATGAATAAACCACCACACACACACACACACACACACACACACACACACTCACACACTCTCCCATGCACATTTTCCCCACCATGGCATAAAGTTTAGGAGTTTGTCATTCTAATTTCCACTGGTTAAAATTCTGATTTCAAAAAATAATGAAACAAATTGAGAAATCCTTAGATTTTATTTCATTGAAGCACCCAGCAAGAGAGATGAGCTTAATTTGAAAAATGGTAGTGATAAGGACTAGATTTCTTATCCAGCAGGGAGATTTATAGCATGACTAAGATGTCAAGAAATGAACCAATAGGGTACTGTGTATGATTGTTTTAAAAGTGGAAAAATATTCTACAGGACTCACGAGTCATTATTTCAAATGCTTGTATAAATACGGCTTCGTTTATCATCACCTTTCCCAATTACGTTTGTAGTCAACTCCAAAGTACAGCCTCTGCTTCCTTGTCTGAAATGCCACCAACTGAACTCGCATTTTCATTAATACGAACAATGTTTGCAGTGCCTGGAAATGAAGGTAGGAATATAGGAGTTTTTTGTTATTTGTAAACTAGGCACACCTCACAGAGGTGCCCCATTATCTCTAGCTTAGCTTTTTGAACAGAGCCATTTAAAATATTACAATTTTTAGGTTCTTCATGAAATTGTCATTTTTCTATAATAATTATTATCATTATGTAGATAAAATAATATTATCTTTTATATTTCTAAAAATATAATTTGCATGCTTAAGTAGATTAGGAATTAAATCATAGTTTCTTAATTAAAAAACCACTTTATTTCTCAGGTCAATTACAGACCCACTAAATACTTGGAAACATACCTATAGCTTTGTTGGTACTGAAGTTTTGTTCTTTGCAGACTATTAAATATTTCAACTGCATTAAATATTTAGCAAGGCATTATTGTGTAGTGGTCGAGAGCAAGGACTTGAAGAAGACTCGTTTGAATCCTAGCTTAACTAGCCCCACGACCTTGGGAAGTTGCTGGACCTCTCTGTGCCAGTGTCCTCATCCGTAAAATGGGAATAATAATAGATCCCATCTCAGGGGTTTTTGTGAAGACTAAATTAGCAAATATTTGTTAGAGAGAACAGTGAAATAAGAGTGTTTACTCTTGGGAATATGGCATTTCACAACAGTAATCAGGGATTCAAAAAGGAACAAAATGAGAAATATGTAATGTGTGGCACAACCCAGCAGAAAGAAGCCTTGGCAAGTGGTAAGCTGTAGAGGACATCTTTACGTCTTTGGTCCTCTCCAGGAACCAGGGTATTATCTATAAATATTATTGAGTCTTCCTGATTCAGGCGTCTTCCCTTAGTAATACCTGAAGACAATGATTTTGACACATAAAGACCATCAAATAGCTAATTAAGAATAACTGGGTGCAGTGACAAATTCCTTAAGATGAGAATGGTTGGGGAGTTTGTAGCACAATGACATCAACTATTCAGTTCTAATTTTTCCCCCTATTTTGTGTAGTACTGTGCACATCTTAAGTTTTCTACAATATCTTTATTAAAAGTCTGTTATCACCCTCCAAAAACAAAGTATAACTGAGTGTTCAATTACATGCCTTCTGCTTTGACCTTCATCTTTATTGTCCAGGATTCTCTAATCTTCAAAGTTGATATATTTGGCATTTGATTCTTTTTTCTTCCCACGTTTCGCTATTGACTCATTTGGTCATTCTTCCTGATATTTCTAATTTAGCCCAAACTTGGGTCATCATTGTCTTTCTTCTTTGTCAACTACTCCTTGTTGCTCTTAAGACACGTTGTTAAAAAAAAATCCTTGTTCAACAGAAAGCGTTATAGAAAATAGAAGAAAGGCCAGAGATGGTGATTATTCCGTGTCTTCATTCCTTCCTTTGTCCTTTTTTCACTGAAATTCAGGCAAAGTAGCGTGGAGAGCAGAATGAGGTGGCATGGTAGAAAGAACTCTGGACTAGGTTATGGGGTCAGGGTGTGGGTCCAAGGTCTGTTACTTGGGAAAGCCATTTCTCTCTCTGAATTTCAACATCTATTCACATGAGGAGATAATAATATCTACCTCACAGAAGTGTTGTGAAGATTAAATGAGACCTTTGTATGTTGAAACAGTAATATTGGACAATGTTACTGTTTTTTATTAGCGATATATAATTTTGATGCTATAGAGCTGAAGAATTAAGTTCCCCAAAGCTTGTTTTCTATCAAACTAGATGTGTGATTTCCTTGACTTTTTTTCTTTTTTCCAGAAATTCATAATCTGCACATCTGGGATGCAGTATGTGGAGTGCAAAGGGCTCAAACGTTGGAATGTGAGAGATCTGAAGTCAAACTCTGGTTAAGGCACTCTGAATCCTTACTGGTTAGTGCCAGTCAAGTCTCAGATCCTCGGTTTTCCTTTCTGTAATATGGGGCTAATAATGCCCATTTTGCAGAGTTGTGGAGTATATTAGTGATAATGTGTGGAGGTACCTAGCACAGTGAATAGTTCACAGTAAACAACCGTCATATTACAGGATATTTTTTGTTTTTTGTTTTATTTTCATGCCTTCATATTATCATCCACAATATGGGTTTGCCTTTATTCATGATCACGATTGCTTTACAGGTCCTCAAGCATTGTGCTAATGGATAGTAAATGCTGACAAGATTACATCTTGTAAAAGATGAGTCATTTGGATTGATAAATCATTAAATAGCAATAGAGTGGGCTCAAAAATTCTTTTGTGTTCAGAAATCCTAACTGGAAGTTCTTTAGAAGCTCAAGTTCCTGAGGAATGTAAATATTGATGAGACATGGTTACTGCCTTCAGGAAGCTTACATCCTAATAGGAGGCATTTCTGTCACTAATATCTGTGTCCAACCAAATGTTGTCTTTGTGTGGTGACTGGGCTGTGAAGTAAGAAAAGGAAAAATGCTTTCAGGGATTAGACAGAAGTCTTTGAAGTCATCCTTCTATCAAAGGGGATGGGTGATGGGGAACTGGGGTGGAGAAGAATTAAAGTCAGTTAACTGTATTCTATGTGTCAAGCACAGTACTAGGCAGTTCACATTCATCGTTTTATTTTTTTTAAAGAGACAGACTCAACTGTACAGCAGATCTCTTGTTAAACAGTAGATCACATGTTGTGTTCTAACCACGCACACATACACGTCCACACACAGACACAGCCTCCTGATCTCTTGGCCCCTCCACCCTTCTTTACCTATCCTGGATTATCCATCCTCAGATTTGCTGTTATATAAGGGGAAAAAAGTCCTTTCCGCTAAACCATGTTAATTTGATACTTGTGGCTGACTATACTGATTACCTAAAACTGCTTTATAAAGTTTTGTGACTTATTGGGGGTGGGAGCAATAATCACTAATATTAGCTAGATAAAAGGATAAAAGATTGAGTTCTATATCTTAATTATGGTATATTCTGTACCATATTTCTACAATTAAATTTATGTTGCATGGGTTTCCTTTCATTTTGAATACTAAACACTAGCACATCTGAAATAGCTAGGTTCTTCTTGCTATAAATTTGCAGGTTAAAAAATAAGATAAGCCCTCTGGGCTATGTGCACAGGAAGAATGGCTATAGCCCTGATCAGAGGGTTCCAAAATATAGACTTGAACTCATTGTTGGGCCCAACACAGAAGAGCAGGAGAAAAAATAAAAAATTTTTGGAGAGGACGAGATACTTAGATTTAAAAATTTCTTTCTATTAAATTGAATAAAACTCACTTTCTAACCCCACTCCTGCTGTTAGTGATTTAAATCTCATCTCCAACACTCATTGGGTGTGTGGTCTTAGACAAGGGTGTTTCACCTCTCTGAGATTACTAATTGTTTTCAACCATGAAGTTGAATCCCCAGCTCACAACTTCACCTTATATCTCATTGGTCAGAATCTATCCTACAGTCACTCCCAGGAGCAAGGAGAGCTGAACTGTGGTTTGAAGTGTAAAAATGGGAGGAAATAGAAAAATATTACCAGAGAAACAGAAAGAAGTCTTTCTAGAATGTCAAGAATTCTTGTTTTCCAGCCTCCACGCTAGATAAAAGCAAGACAGAAAAGCGCTGTGACTAACTCTGAGGAAGCCGTCAGCTCCTCCACAGTGTCGGGCGTGGGAAGCTGCTGGTCTTCCCTGGGCTGTGTTTGATGCCACAAAGGGCATTCTGGTTCTACCATTTACTGTGAAACCGCATTCAAGTTCCTTGACCTCTGTCAAGCTTAGCTTCCCTATTTATAAAACAGAGATAATTACAGTGCTTATTTTAGAGTATTCTTGTGACCATTTTAGAAGATAGTGAATGTTAAGTGCTTAACATAGAGCCTGGTACATATGTAGTAGGCTTTAATAAATATGAGCAACTACAAAAATAATAATCTTTGACATTATTAAGTATAATAACACTCCTACTTCTCCTTGGCTAGAGTCTTTTTACATTATCTGCATATTGCCTTTAGTTTTTTGCTTTGTTTTGTTTTTTGTCCTAGGAATATCCATTCTGAGTTCTGTATGTGTCCTCTGAGAAGGTACCCGTGACACAGACCACACTGGACACCAACTCAGATGTTGGGGGAAGATTCCTTGACAGCTGAGTGTGGACATGCTGATCACTGAGTTTCTTGGCACAGAGCAGCTAATCTCTCCTCTTTAGCTGATGGAGGCTGGTGCCGCCTTGAAACATTGAGAGATGCCACGCCAATTCACGGCAAGGTCTTTATTGTTGAAACTCTTGCATAATGACATCTTTACTCATGTGAAAATACAGGATGAATTTCAACTATATGATATTGTTTATGTTCATCAGAAATGTTATTTGTCTTTACAAAATCTGGTTTCAATGAACCGGCTATGTAATAGATATTAAATAAACATGGAATTTTACACGTTCATAATATTTGGTTTCTTGTTGTGATTTTGATGAACTACACTTTCAAGCACTGTCAGTTCATCCTTATTTACAAACGAAATGTTTGCTTGTAGCAGTGTGATGCAGTGAGTTGCTTTATTTTAAGATTAGTCAAGTTTTCTATTCAATGTTTAATGTGAAACTGACTCAAAAATGTTCTTCTAGGCCACATTTACATTTCTCTCTGTATAACATATATTAGACTATTTTAACTTAATGCTCTGAGCTGTATAAACCAAAGACATTCTAATTCTGTTTTTAACGTATTTTTCTCAAGATAAATAATTTATAATGCACTAATAAAACTAAAGAGCTCATATTAAAAGACTTATATTATATGACCTACTGAAATTGATCTATGGAAATTGACTCTCTTAAAAGTAATTTTGTGAAATTATTTTGTATAAAATTGACTTTCTTATATGAATTCTTGACAACAAATATAAAACAAAAAGAAGTTGAAATCTCCCTCTCCATCCTTTTACACACTGAAGAGAAGTAATCGAATACTTTCTAACTTTATGATTTTGGGGTTTCTTAGAAAAAGAAACTAGATGAATATAAACATTTTAGTTGTGCATATCAGCTTCTGGCTACCTTTTTAAAATAAAAATCCTTTTCAAAGTACACCTAGTCTTTTCACATCTTGAGAGTGACACAGTTTTATTTGTGGATTTATTTGTGCAATGTTTTCATTTTGCCATCCAGGTGAAGTAATGGCATTGATTTTTTTGGGGGGGAAGGCTGAAAATAAGGAACCCATGTTCCTTCATCCTGAAGCCTCTGTGCATAACAGGCACCCTGTAAGGACTCACATGCATCACATGAGATAAGAAAAGCTATGACAGGGCAAATAAACATTCCAAGCATTAAAGTTCCTTTAACCTTGAGAAGGCTTATTTAATAATTTTATTTATTTATTTATTTTTTCCCCCAAAGCCCCAGTAGATAGTTGTATGTCATAGTTGCACATCCTTCTAGTTGCTGTGTGTGGGACGCGGCCTCAGCATGGCTGGAGAAGCAGTATGTTGGTGCGCGTCCGGTCTCCGAACCCCGGCCGCCAGCAGCGGAGCTCGTGCACTTAACCGCTAAGCCACCAGGCCCGCCCTTGAAAAGGTTGATTTAAAACGGGCATTCACAGCATAACATGGCCAACTAATGCCCACATACAGGCATGTATTTGACACTCGCCTTTGCAGGGAGGCCCCAGGAAGATGTCCGGAGGGGAAAACTGACTAGCTTTCAGAGAGAGTTTCAAGTAACTGGGTGGTGGTGTCTTCATACCTAGTGTCTGGTCTTTAGTTTTAAAGTTGGGGTGGTGGTGGAAAGAAGGGAAGGAGAAGGGAGGAGGGAACTGAGGAACCTGAAAAGCAAAGATGAAGGAATGGAAGAAGTCTATAAGAATTTTAGTGACAGAACGCTGATTCCTAAGACCGTATTTCATAGCATCCTAGCACCAGCTTGCAAGGGCGAGTAGGATTACTTAGAAGAGTTAGAATTTTGGATTCCTTAAAAAATGCTTTTCTATTCCATTTCTTGGATTGGGTTACTTTTGCGGGTGACTAACCTCATCCATTCCAAGGATTCTTTCCTTTTGACTAGTTACATTTTTCAGGCAGTGACCTTTCCCTGACCTTGGCCCCAAACTCCGGGTCACCTTGCTGTAGCCTTGGTGTAGTGCTGAATAGAAGGCTTACTAGATTGTTGGCACCGGATAAGTGGTCCTGAGCACAATCGTCCTCTTTCATGAGCGGGAGGGAAGTCGCCTTTCCTAGGGTTCAGAGAGCCAGGCTGACTTAACGCCTCCTTTTCATTTTGTTGCCCAGTAATTTTCCTTCTGGCCAGATCTGCAAACTGGTTGCTTTGCAGGAAGGTGACATGCACCAATGACGGAAAAAGAAAAAGAAAAAGACTTTTGGCATCAGCATAACAATCAATGGTACTTTAAAATACTTTCATTTTATAGTGAAATAGGTCAATTATTTGCCCCAAATAATTAATTGCTTAAACTTAATCTCAGATATCTTTAAATTCCTGTGTTGTTATTTAATTATACTCCTCTTCTGAGTGGCATCATTATCTGAACACCTAGCTCTGCCAGTTTTCTAATCCATCCCCCCATTATCCTAGGAAAGAACTCCCTCTACTACAAAATGAAAGCAACCTGTAGCTCCCAAGTTTCCAAATAGTGAAAAAAACTGTTTTATTATACCTTAGTCAGAAACTCTAAATAATCTCTCTCATCGGCCTATGTGTCACCAAACAGCCATGGCTCCAGCAGCAGGATGGTCACTCCTGATGTTCTAGCCTTTTCTGCTGCTGCTTTTCTAGGAAGAAACTTAATGGGTCCTAATGCTGAGATTCGAGGGCTACAGTAAATGGCAAATTCTGACATGTCACATTGAAATGCAAGAGCAATGTACCAGCCTGTCGCTTTTGAATAAATCAATATGGCAATATTGACAATTTCCCAGGCTCTCTCTCTAGATTCTGTATTTGCTCCCATTCTAAGGATGTCAGCACTAAAGAAGGACAAAAAAGAAGAAAAAAATAAAAAGAAGGATCTTAATAGCTAATGGGAAACATCAAGCTAATCCCTTATCTTGCCATCCAACTGTGAGTTCTTGGAAAAATAGTGCTTCAAATTATTTTTCAAATGAATAGACTCATGTCTTATGTTTGGACATCTAATTAGGCCTAAGGGGAAAAAAAGTGGAAGTTTTTAATGCCATTTTGCTATGTAAAATACTCATGAATATTTCCACCGTATTAGGTAATTCTCTATCAAATATACTTGTGATTCCAAGTGGCCTGGCCGCGGTTCGGCAGAATGCGACTGTCAGTCAACGTTCGCTGGCGGAGGAGGCATCGTGCCCCGTGCGCTCTAAAGCAATCAAACGAGTCTGCAAATGTTCTTCAAAGAATACATCTAGAATGTTACTTCGTTAAACATCTCCTTGGCATTCATTCTATTTTCCACTCTGAATTGCTGCATTTAGTTTTGTAATGACCTTCTATAGCAAGGAGGTTTATTAACTCTTTGATCTTCTAGCTTTGGGATGAAAACAAAGAAAATATAAACGAGCACTTTGTACACTGTCTTATAGAGGAGACATGAAGAAAAAAGGAAATATGTTTTCATCCAATCTGTTTGACTTTCAGCCCTTCCTATTCTTTTCTCCCTTGAAGCAAAATGCTTATCACTGTTGTACATGTGTTTGTTTTAATGTCGTCTGTATAACGAGGCCTTTGTTTCTCCTCTCTCACCCCCATAGCTGAGGCTAGGGTCAGATATCTCTTTGTGGGTTTTCTTTTTAAAGAATCTTCCATCCTTGGTTTCCTCTAACTCTAAACGCACTTCTTGGGAAATCTGCCATCGTATTTATGGGACGCTGGCAGCTTTGCTCTCTTTCCCGTGCTCCTTTGTGTGTCTATGTGAGTGGGGAAGGGGAGGGAGGGATCCTGCTCAGGTAGTTACCTAATGCTGTGATCAGAGAAGGATGGAGAACTCGCTGCATCCGAATCCCAGTTCTGTTCATTGTCTGTATATTCCGGAGTGGAATCTCAAAATTCAGTCATCTTGCTCCTCAAGTCCTAAACTCACAGCATTATTAATGTATAGATGAGACACTGCCTTTCACACCAACTGACTGTATTTTTATTTTCTGTCACCCTTTGGTTTGCTTCCTTTTACATTCTTATCTGATTCTATCTTTTTGGTCTTTATCACAATGTTGGAAGCAAAGCTTTAGATAAAATATTATTAAAAAAAGTAGGATTTTATGATAAAAATTAAATCCAAAGGGTGGGAAAAGTTACCAATCAGAACAAACTTTTTCTTTTCCCAATCTTATAATCAGCCATTTACTATACCACATACACTTTCTTTAGCATCTTGAAATTTGAAACTCTTATTTGTTGTTAAATCTAAAGCAACCTGAGCTGAAAGCCTGGGGACTTTCTGGATCAGCTCAATCTAGACTCTAGAATAACCGGTGATCTAGTAGTGTCCTGATAATGTTACCTGGTCCTATTATAGCGCCCCAGGTCTATCGGGAATGGAAAGCCATTTTTCATCTCAAAATGGCTTCATTGCATTTTAGCTAAGTTTTTCTTTTACTTGACTTATTTAACACTAATTGCTATGGTACTGGTGTGCTAAAAGTGTTAAACTATATAATTCACTAGCCTTACTTTAGAGATGGAAAAAAATGAGTGCTAGTTTGCCTAGGTGCCTTGCCCAAGTAAAGCAGGCCTACCATGAGAACCCACTCCTTCTGATTTCCTGTCTGCTTTAATTTGCTTTGTTGGGTCAGACAAAGAGTGGGGGAAAGTGATCAACCGCTGAAATGGGAGACATTCAGCTTTCTACCCTCGGTGTTTTCTCAAGCAACAGTCTCATCTGTAAGAGGAGTGGCGGCTGGCTTGGTAAACCCCTGTTCACATCCTCACTTGGTGCCTTTCGATTGTTTCCTCCTTCTGAGAACATTCCTTCCTCACCTTAGCAATCCCTTATATGTTATATGTTTATTTGTCTTGTCATACTTTAAATTATAATTTCCCTAGGATGAAAACTTGCTTCTGTTCTAGAATAGGTCCTAAAAATATTTTGCAATGATATTAATATATTCAGAAATAAATTGCTGAAAACTGTGAGACTACTTCTATTAGGAAATTTGAAACCATAGATAAATAACTGACTTTGAAAGAGTGTCAGCCTGGCAGTTGTGATCAGAAAATAGTCTAAATTTACATACACTTTAGGAATATTTCTAAACATTCTATTGAAATACATTTTTATAATAAAACAAGTAATAGAACAATCAATATTTACATACATGGAATGCTTTAACCTTAGGTACAAAGCAAGATGACAAGCAAAGAGAATAACCTAGAGCAATTATTAAATGAAAATTCGATAAAAATTCGATACATATATTTATATTGAAGAAATACCAAAATTTGAGTTCTTCAAATGCTAATTGTTTTAAATGGTCCCAAAGAGATTGGAAAAGATTAGGCAAAAAAAAATCAAGGTACTTACAAAGTTCTTTTTTACTTTTACCTTTTGGTGACCCATTTATAAAAACAGTTTAAAACAGGATAACATTTATTCAGAGGCTAAAAGCATTTTAAACCTATTTAATAATATTTCACATTTATTTCAAAAATTTCAAAATATGTAAATCATACAATAATATTGTTGAGGGTGTCCATAGGATGTACTACTAAACAGCTGAAGAGGAAAACACTTTATAGTGGACAATTGTTTATTTAGATTTTTCATCCATGTTACTAAGTCAAAGAGTAAATGTGTTTTTCTACTTTTCAAAATGATGGGAGAAAAAGAATTTAAGGATCAAGGGCTCTTGTGAAAAGTTCTAATTGCCTTAATGCTTCTAGAGAAAAAACCTAAGAGGCTTGGTTAAAAATGGTGAATTAATTACATGCACTTATCTCTTCTCCTCTACAACCTTTGCCAAAATGAGAACAAATAATAACAAAGATATTTGCCTATAAGAAAAGAAAATGAGAAAGAAAAAAGTAGTGGATGTGGCATTTCAATAACTATTTGAAAGACTAGCAGATAGAGAAGTACAGGCAGATCAAAGGGGACAGAGTGAGGTGTGCCAAAAAGTCCTGGGAGATGGATGCAGAAGGGAGGGTGACGTTCAGGGCTGACAACTAGAGGAGTGGTGGAAAGTTTGAACACAGACAAGGTGAACTATCAGATCCCTTCCCTCCCTACACACACACACACACACACATGCAAGCGCACACTATCCTTCACCCTCTCCCCAGCAGGAGAGAGGAGGTTGTTCCTCAAAGAAAATGAAGTATACTGGCTCTGGTTTAAAGGATCCCAGGCATAGCAGAGGCTGGAGCTAAGACATAGGACTGAAATAAATGAAAGTTTAATACTGAACTCTAAAACCTCCATCCCCTTCCCGGGCTCTGTTCTCAAAATGCTGGCAGCCAGGCCCATGCCTTATATAAATATAAAAATACATGGTTTTTTTCTCATAGCCAGTCAGCCAATACATGTGACAAGTGCCGTTCTATGCTTTCAGAGAGCATTCAAGCACCATTCTGTGTTTTCTTTAACGATACTCCCCTGTGTTGTTTGCTTAGTTCTGCCATTAATTTAGTTCTGGTGAATAATATTGACCAGTAATAACAGACCAAATATTGTAAATTGTTGTCCTGGAAGTTTCACCTAAATTCCCTATCAGGCTAGATGTTAAAATGTAAATCTTCAAGGGAATGGAGAAATAGAGGCTGAAGGCCAACAGGTAATTGGAGATTGGTGGAACCATTTGACAGTATGAAGGGCAAGCATCACTGCACTCTGGAAGATGTTACTAATTGTATGAATAATAGGTGGGAGAAGCCATGGCCAATGACAGGCCGTAATTCAGGTGTTTGAAGATAGAGGATGTTGGTTGTCTCTTGCTGTGTAACAGTTTCCCTAAACTGAGTAGGAATTCAGAAGTGGTTTAGATGACTGGTTCTGGCTCAGGGTCATTAAAGTCTGAAGAGTTCCTTGGCATGTGGATCTCATCATAGGCCGCTTGAGTGGAACAGCTAACTTCCTCCAGAGCAAGCGATACAAGAGAAACAGGATAGAAGCTTCAAAGCTGTTTATGACCTAGACTTGGAAGTTACACTGTCATTTCCACAATATCCTATTTGCTACATGTCAACCCTGTTCAGTATGGGAGGAATCAACATAAGGGCGTAAACATCAGGAAACAGGATCATTGGAGGCCATCTTGGAGGCTTGCTGCCACAGTGGAAGAGCCCTTGTGGAGATGTAACACAGGCATTGCACCTCCAAAGGGATTCTGCTGTATGTAATGGCTTTGCTGTTTGCTGATTCAGTGTTTCCACTCTAGAAATAATCTATGCCACCCCATCTGCACCTACCCAATGGGATATAATGAATAAACGTATTTCACTAATACAAAAAATGATTGATTATTTGAGACTTCTTATGAGCTATTACTGGCTTAAAAAGATATTCTACCCTAGTATTCCATTTGGTTTCATTATTATTTGTGCAAAATTGAAAATAATTGAGTAAATTGAACTTTTGGCATGTCAATTAAGTCTTTCTCTGTTAAGTATACTATTTTTCTATCATGTAAATGTCACGATATCAAGAAAAGTTAAATTATAATTTTTCCAAAAATAAAATATGATAAAAATTAAAAGAACAGCAATTTACATTGTACAGTACTTACTGTCGGCTGTTACTGTACACTTTTGGAATGATTATTTCCTCAGATTATTCTGCAATGATTGATAATCATCAACTTTATTTCCCTCCTTTTCAAAATTGGAAACATTTCTTGATTTCCTTATAATGCCAAATTCATTATATACTTTAAGAATTCTCATTTGAGGAACAGTTGAAAGTTTTTATTATTCCGTGAGAAAGACAAATATAATGAAGTATTTCATTTACAAATTTTTAGTGAAGACATTACTTCTACCCTTGTTTGAAATTAACATTTTACAATTCATGTTGATTTCTTTTTTTATAAAAAGCTGCAGAAAACCTCTAGCGTGATGGCGGCAAGACCATAACCATCTAAATGACACTGATATTCCCTTCTTCTCCTCAACCAGAAATATACTCTATTGGCTGTCCTAGTTTATTGATGATTCTCATTTTGAAAATTCTTTCCTAGTTTGGCTCATTTGTAATCTGGAATGTATTTCCCCATAGAAATAATGTTAAACATAGTAGTGAGGTAACCAAATTAGTACTCAGAAGCCTTCTTAACCAGAGAAGTCCTCAATTTAGTATTCTCCAGCTACAGAATTTAATCCCCTTCTGTGGGAAAACTCAAAGATGGGGCTTAGTGGAATGATGTGTTACAGCTTCTTGTGGTTTGATTGGAGAAAAACATTGTGGTCTTCAGCTTCTTCCTTTTGTTTTCTCTCTGGCGACTTAGATGTATCTACTTTTCTTCCTACTACTGTTCCCTTTGCTTCTACCTAGAGTTTATCTTCGTCCTTGGTTCACAAAAAACAAAAAAAGAACAATAATTTATATTGTTAACACTTGCTGAATACTACTACAAAGTAGAGGCTGATCCAAGCATTCTGTGTATATTATCTCATTTGATCCTCACAACAACACTAGATGTAAGGCATCATTGTTATGTCATTTTACAGATGAGATAACTGAGGAATACAGCAGTTGAATAACCAGCTTAGAATCATGCAGTTAGTAGGTGGCAAGATAAGACTTTAAATTTAAACAGTTTGACTGTGGATCTCATGTCTTGTTAACCATGAGAAAGATGGTCGATAGATAGATGATAGATAGATAGATAGACAGACAGTCAGATGATAGACAGAGAGATAGATAGGTGATAGGCAGATAGATAGGTAATATACACTCACAGTTTTACCTGTACTAAAATTGAAAACAGATGGAAATAAAACTACACTTACCTTATTTTTTTTTAATTTAGCGGTAGTAGGAAAAGCATCAGAGATCAGTGATAACTTGTACCTCTCATCTCCATTTCAAGGAAAAAACCTGACTTTCTGAAACTGAGGCAGTAACTCTGATTAGACAAGGAAAGAAATAACTGTACTCTGACAGTAGGTTCCGGCCTGAGTGGCCTTTCCTTCTCCCTTTGCCATGGGACCGTCTGGTCTCCACAGAGCTTACCCTGAAGCAGCCATCAGCCATCGCTGGGGAGGATGAAAGGAAGGCTTTGGGGTTCTGAGTTGGCCGGGTGGGGAAGGAGCCCAGAGTCAGGAGACACTTAGGCTGGCGGTGTGAGGAGCAAAGAAGAGGTTAGGAAGAGAGAAAAACATCAAGCGGCACATACTTGCTTCTGTCCTCTCAGAAAATAAGTGACAAAATGTATAAAGTGAAATTTGTAGGTGTAAGGTTTTACATAGAATTTAACTCTGTGAAAATTCCTACCATCCTTTTTTTTTTTTTTGGTGAGGAAGATCAGCCCTGAGCTAACATCCGTGCTAGTCCTCCTCTTTTTGCTGAGGAAGACTGGCTTTGAGCTAACATCTATTGCCAATCCTCCTCCCTTTTTTTTTCCCCCCAAAGCCCCAGTAGATAGTTGTATGTCATAGTTGTACATCCTCCTAGTTGCTGTATGTGGGACGCAGCCTCAGCATGGCCAGAGAAGCGATGCATCAGTGCGCACCTGGGATCCGAACCCGGGCCACCAGTAGCGGAGTGCGCGCACTTAACCGCTAAGCCACAGGCTGGCCCTCCTACCGTTGTTTAACGCTAATGTAATACTTCATTTTTTTAATCCATTGCTGATAGCTGGGAACAGAATCAAGTATCACAGACACCTCTTGAGCATGTTGTGAGTGGCTGAGACTGAGTTATTAGTCCCAGAAATTAGAAATCCTTCTCCATTGTACATTCTTACTTCCTTGCTGGGAAAATGGATACATTTCCCCATAGGAACCAAACAAGGTCACCTTGGCCCAGGTTGTCAGGAACTAAAGCAGTAACAGACACTTGTCTACAGAAAGATGACAATATTGCTATTAAAGATTTCTAACATTTCTGTAAAAAGAAAAGACATATTAACATGTGGATATTTAATGAATATTTAACAAATATGAGATAGCAATTTGGTTTATTACTGCCAGCCAAGTAATTTTGTTAGAAAAATGAATGAGTAAGTAAATAATCAGTCCAACAGTCAACTGACTTCTTCTAGCTGGACAGAAAAACAGTAGCTGTAAATGGAAATAAAATCCAAATGGCAGCCTCCTGGGGCACAGGTAGGGACTGGACCTGTCTTCACAGAAGGAGGTGTTGAGGTTGCAGGGGAAGCCAGACATGTATTACGAAGGCGGAAGTTTCCATATAGATGAACAGAGTAGTGAGAGTCTGGAATTCGGAGATTCACTGCTGATTCTGAAATGAACAGTTTTGTCACCTTGGGAAAATTATTTTTCTTCTTTGGGTCTTGGTTTCCTCTATAAAAGTAGGGAGTTGGAAAAAATCAACATTCTCCAAAGAGTATGCTTTGGAACAGCAGCTCTTTGGGATATAAATACACACAATTAAAAAAGCAGGAGTTTCAAGTCAAGTTATATGTTAGTTAGGGCTTTTTAAGGTGCAAATGACAGAATACCTGACTTAAACTGGCCTAATTGAAAAATGGGATTTATCCTCTCCATAGCTGAAAAATCCAGGGGAAGAGCTGGCCCTTGGCATGGCTGATTCTCCGGCTTGAATGGTATCATCCCGTGTCACAGGCAGAATCCAAAGATGTCCATGCCCTAGAAACTGTGAATATGTTACCTTACATGGCAAAAGAGACTTTGCAGATGTGATTAAGGTTTGAGATGGGGAGATTATCCTGGGGGTAATCTAATCACACAAGTCCTTACAAGTAGAAGAGGAGAAAGGAGACATGAGAACCTGCTGTTGCTACCTTTGAAGATGGAGAAAGGGACCACAAGCCAAGGATTGTGGTGGCCTCTAGAAGTTGAGAACAGCCCTCAATTTACAGCCAGAAAGAAAATGAGGACCCTGGTCCTACAATCACAAGGAACTGAATTCTGCCAACAACCCAACTGAGCAGAAAATGGATTCTCCCCTAGACCTTCCAGAAAGAAACACAATCCTACAGACTCCTTGATTTTAGTCCAGTGACCTGTACCATACTTCTGATTATCAGAACTAGAAGACAAATTTGTGTTGTTTTAAGCCACTAAGTTTCTGGTAATTTATTATAACAGCAATAGAAAATTAATACAACTTGGTACTTTCCACATCTGGCTCCTGCTTCCTTATGGCTCTTTTCGAGAGCCAGGTGGTTCCAGCAGTTTCAACATCCTTCCCATTGCCTTAACAATATATCTAAGAAGAAAGGGTCTCTTCTCAATAAATACCGGAAAGGTTCTTGGCCTGATTCCCATTCGCTGGAAGTGGATCATGTGCCCATCTTTGAGCAGTCACTGTGGCTGGGAGTGCATTCGCTAACTGATGTAAGTCAAAAGGCTATTCCTGGAACTGGGTCAGCCTTTTTCAAATTATATGCAGTGACATAGGGGAGGTGTGATTTCCATAAAAAATGGAGTACAGATAGCAGAACTAATGCTGGACAGCCCAAACAAGTGTCCACTAAAGATTAGTTTGGAAAGCTCTCTGCTAAACAAATGTAAACAATTTTCTCCACCAAGATTTCTTAGAGCCTGTAATATACAAAATGAATATATAAGAAGTGGAATATACTCTTCCATATTTCCCAAATGTATTAGTTTCCTATTGCTGCTGTAACAAAATACCACATATTTAGTAGCTAAAAACAATACAAATTTATTTTTTACAGTTCTGGAGGTCAGAGGTCCAAAATACGTTGGCATGGCTGCAAGCCTGCTGGAGGCTCTGGAGGAGAATCTGTTTCCTTGCTTTTTCCAGCTTCTAGAATCTGCCTGCTTTCCTTAGCTAGTGGACTCTTGCTCCGTCTTCAAAGCCAGCAGTGTAGCATCTTCAAATCTGTCTTTCTGTCTATCTCTGACTCTAATCCTTCTGCCTCCTTCTTAAAAAGGACCCTTGTGATTACATTGGGCCCATCTGGATAGTCTCTCCATCTCAAGGTCTGTACCCTTAATCACATCTGCAAAGTCCCTTTTGCCATGTAAGGTAACATATTCACAGCTTCCTGGGATTAGGACATGGACGTCTTTGGGGGCCATTATTCTGTCTACCACACCAAACTTATTTGATCATGTAGAGTAGAAGTCGGAACACTATGCCTCATAGGCCAAATTCAACTTGTTACCTGTATTACACAGTCTATGAGCTGAGGATGTTTTTGATGTTTTAAAAGGGTTGTATAAAAAATAATACAAAGGAGAATATGTGACAAAGACCATATGGGGCCTGTAATGCCTAAAATATTTACTCTCTGGATCTTTACAGAAAAAGTTTGCCAACCCTAATGTAAAATGTTTTATAGGATGAGCGCTTCTTGGAACACACCTGAGGAAATAATAGGCTAGGTGATTGCTCTAGTTCCTTTCCCCTTCATCATTTTATTCATGCATTAAATGAACACTTACTGAGCACCCATTTGTGTTAGGTGCTGTCCTAGGCACTGGGATATACAAATATGAATCAGTCATAGCCTGTGCCCTCAAACTGCTTACAGTCCATTCGAAAGATATATAAAGCTCTTCAGGCTATATGATAGCAGCCTGAGTAGGGATCAGGGCATGTAAAAGATGCCTTTTGGTGTGAGCGCTCAGCCCATGTCCCTTTCCTGAGAACTGTCCACTCCAGGCACAGAGTTGGACACATGCAATAATTTCTGCAATGTGTAACCCTGCTCTGTGGCCACTGATTATTGGGCCAGGATTGAGACCCATTCCAAGCCAGACTTTTTTATCAGGAATTAAATTAGCAATCACAGATGCTAATCAATCTCTGTTGCTGCTGGGAAGGAACAGAAAGTCGGGATAGACACACGCTATGGTCTGAACGTTTGTGTCCCTCCAAATTCATATGTTGAAATCCTAACTCTCAAGGATGATGATATTAGGTGGTGGGGCCTTTGGAGGGTGATTTGATCATGAGGGTGGATCCTTTATGAATGGGTTTAGTGTTCTTATAAAAGAGACCTCACACAGCTCCCTCACTCCTTCCATTATGTGAGGATGCAGTGAGAAGGCACCAGCTATAAGAGAGCCCTCACTAGAATGTGACCATGGTGGCACCTTGATCTTGCAATTTCCAGCCTCTAGAATCATGAAAAACAAATTTCTGTTGCTTATAAGCTACCCAGTCTGTGATATTTTGTTATAGCACCCTGAACTGACTTAGGCATCTGGTTTGCCTTCACATGCTTAGAGATGCCGAAAAGTCAGGGTGCAAAGAACAAAATTATAAGCAGATGCACAGAGAGAAGAAGAGGTCAGAGGCCATCAGCCCCCAGAGGAGTCTTTTTTATGCTCTAGTTCCTGGTAACCACTAGCCATGGTGCTGGAGCTGGGTACCAGAGACTCCCTGGTACACCAGGCATGAATTCTTTAGCTCCTGTTTATATGGAGGGGTCCAGGAGGAGTGGCTGTGGGGGCTGGGTTGGCCCTCATAGGGACTCGAGCAGTGGCTGTTTATCAACTATTATGGAAATATTTCAAGATTTTAGCCAATGCTATGGCTGTATCTGAGCATAGCTTCTTATGTCCTTATAATAAACCTTTCACTGAAAATAGTTGAAATGAGTTTCTGTTACTTACAAACAACTAATGCCCAAGAAAGGCAGGGATCTTAAAGAAGAAAGGAATCTATTCTACCTGGGAGGTCAAGAAAAATGCATAGTGCACGTAACACCTGAGCTGAGTCAGGAGAGCTGAGAAAGTGTGTGTCACTGGGAAGGTGAGGGATGTAGTTGAAGCAGCATGAACAAGGGTAGATGCATGAAATGGCCTGTGCCAGCCATTGTGTTAGGAATTGCGGATGCAAAGACAAGCACAACAGATGTGGTCTCAGCCTTCGTGGAGCTTAAAGCCTAGCGAGGGAGACAGATAAGCTTATAATTACAATAAAATGTAACAAGCATCTATGATAGGAAAGTATCTATGACTGACTTCTGACAAAACATGTAGGAAAGGCATTTTACTCAGACCTTGAGGATCAGGGAAGTTGTCCAGGATTAGGTTACATCTAAATTAGAAACTTTCGGATTAGTAGGAATTAACTCAACAAAGACGGCAGGGTACCAGGGGTTGGGGCATGGAGGAAGGATTCCAGGTGGGAGGAACAGCATGTGCAGAGGCCCTTAATTATGTTCCTCCCTCTTAAGACACTTAGACTTGTATCTTCTCCTTGCATAGAACTGTGACTTTTACACGGGCCCGTTCGTTAAACCAAGAATACAAGAGGAGGAGCAGTGGGGTCAGAGAAAGATGATGGGTTCAGTTTTGAACGTGTCGAGTCTGTCTGTGGACATCCAACTGGCTTTGTCAAGAAGACAGTTAACTATTTGGGTGTGAAATGCTGAAGACTGGTCTGGACTGGAGAAGAGATTTGACAATAACCAACATATAGACTATGAGTAGAAGCCTGAGAATACACGAGATTGCCTGGGTAGTGAACGTAGAGTGAAAAAAAAGCCCAGGACATAACCCCAAGGAACAATTAACGCAGAAAAGGAAACCAGAGGGAAATTTTTTTAAATGTGAAGGAAAATCAGGAGAGTGTTTTGTCACAGACGCCAAGCTAAGCAAATATTTCAATAAAGAGGGATGGTCACTGTGTTGAATGCTGCTAAGTTGATCAAGTAATATAAGGGCTAAAAGTGTCCGCTGGATTTGGCAGGGAGAAAGTTTTTGTCACCTTGAGGAGAACAATTCAGAGGATTTGTGGGAACAAGAGCTAGATGGCAATAGTTTCTGTCAGCAGCACAGAGGTGGGAGCAGAAGCCATGAGCTCCATGTACCACTCAGGGAAACAACGGAGCAGAAGTGAGCACATTTTTCAACCTCAGGATGAATTCAGGAAATGTAAAGTTGTTAAAAGGTAATAATTTTTTGATTCAAGATAAAAGCAACTTAATTGAATTCCATAGAAAATAACATGAATTCCTACCATTTAGTTATCTATTTTATTGAATAAAAAATTGTCAATGAGAAAATTGAACCTTTTGTTTCAGTCATTAAATTACTATACTCTAGGCACATTTGTTAAGGAACAACACATAGAGAAGTTCCTAATCTTTTAACTTGTACTTTTGTGTAACACTTCAAAGTTCAAAAATATTTGTTCATTCTCAATATCATATCACCTGGAAAGCATTATTTTAATTTTCTTCATCTTACACGTGGGGAATCTGAGGTCCGGAGAGTATGAAGGGACTTTTCCTAGGTTACTCGGTCCCTCAAAGTGGTATGGCTAGAATCGTTCATTCAGGTCAATGAAACATTCCTCCAATACCTATTGTGTACCAGGCCTTATGACAAATGTTAGTTCTAGAGAGGAATAAGATGACCCTTGTCACCACCCGCTCTCCCCATACTATGGCTGAAGGACGTTCTTTAGGACAATAGTGGGTAGAGTAGCGCACAGGAGGTGGGGTGGACCACGTAAATGGGAGCGACACCAATGCCTTGCTCCCAGGGCACTCTAGCTTGTCTACCAAGGGCTGGGTTTGGGTGGTTCCTCACATCCAGATATTACAGCCTTCTACAGAATTTAGTCCAAACTCCATATGGTGCCACCCTATGAGTTGCTTATTATTGGTGTGGAGTGAGAAAAAAGAGGCTCAAGACAGACAGAACCCAGAAGCAGCTACAGGAAGAAGAGCTTGTGAAGGAGACTAAGAGAAACTGGCAGAGCTTTAGGAGGAGAGTTAGGAGACATTGGTATCAGCTTCACTTGGAAGAGAGATTGGTTCTAGGAAGGAATTTTCAGCAGTGTCAAATGTTACAAAGAACTTAAGTAGGATGTAGTTTGAAACTTGTCCATTGGATTTTGCCAGTAGGAGATCATGGATGACCTTGCCAAAGTAGTGTTCATTGACCAAATATAGTTGGACAAGTTGTTGACTGAACAAGGACTCCAGCCTGCATTCTGCTCATGAAGTCATCCCCCAGAGGAGGGGATGCATTTTTCCTGATTGGGACAAAGGCACCAAATGTGCTTGTGAAGAAACTGGTGGTTTCAGTGGAGTGGAGGGCGCAAAGCCCTGTTACCATGGGCTGCAGACCGAACAGGAGGAGAGAAAGAGGGTACATTCTAGAGTCTAAGCTCTATCCTCCTATTGGGCAACTTTACAGTTTCAGAAGGAAGGATTTTCACTGTGAAGGGAAGAATGAATCAGAGGAGAGGGATCAGAAAAACAAATGGAAAGAGAGGAAAAGGAGAAGGACTTGTGTTGGAATACGGGCTGTGGCTTTTATTGCTAATAAAATCTAGCTGTTTATTCTGTTAAGTCTCATGTTTGTAGAGCTCCACATAGTTTTCCAAGTTGTTTCACATTGCATTTGATTCTTAAAACACCTTGGGAGATGGGTAATGCAGCATTCTTATCCCTCTTCCACAGATGAGGAAACCAATATGCAAAAAGTTCAATTTTAAGTGATGGAGCCAGAGAATGTATGTTGTAATGGACCAAGTATGGGTCTTGCTTGCAAATCCAGGTGCCCCTCCTAGCACTGTTGCTTAGGAGCAGGTTGCATCAAACCACTGAGCCTCTGTTTGCACACCTATTAAGTGGAACACACAATATCTGCCTTAAAGAGATGTGAGGGTGAACCAAGATGAGATGGACAAACACCTAGAACAGAGCAGAGCACAGACAATCAACAACCATAGATTCCCTTTTCCCTTTTCTCCACCTAGAACTCATGTTCAGGTTATCTGACTCCAGGTTGATGGTTATAAACTACATGGCTACTACAGTCGTTTACTCATTTATTCATTTTTAAATCTATGTAAGCTTTGGTTTAATGAGAATCCAAGAGAGTTACTTTGTAGAAACTAAATTTCTTACTGTTTTTCATATAGAACCCCTCCAATTATGTCATTATAATTTTGGAATACTTCTTAAAAATTTCCAGTCTTGCTTCCTGCAGAGGTACTGAGAGGGCTAATAGAGTTTTGTGGTTTTCAGGGAAGGAAAAAGGAAGAAGGCATTACTTTTGTGTTAAACTACGGTATTATCAAGATGTAAGAATTGTTTCAGATTTTATAGCTAATATTTTATTGTGCGTCACGTGCAATTCTACTTATATGATTAGAGAACATAAAGATTGGGAACAGGCTGGGGAAAAATCACTATGCATATAATCTAAAAATTGTCATTATAATTTAAAAATATTTTGCAAAATCAGAAAGTATGAGTTTAACTTATATCATGATATCTATATATGTGTGCTGATCTGGTGTTTTAGTGTCTTAAACAGTGGTTGCTTATGGAGATGTATTCTGGTAACAAAGAATAAAACATTTTTAAATTGATGCTAGTATCGTGTCTCCAAATTGAGAGTAAATGCAACGGGAATATTTTTTCATATTTTTAATATTGTAGTGCCACTGACATCATTACCCACTGGTCATGTTAATCTCAAAATGCACAGTGTATTTGTAAGATCTGTATAATGCAAAAAGTGCTCAAAGATGTGATAATGTACAGCTTTGTTTGGATATTTATTATCAGATTGTTGTAATGTGCATCTGCTTTAAAGAATCTGATCTTTTTTTTTAAAAAGATTTTATTTATTTTCTCCCCACAAAGCCCCAGTAGACAGTTGTATGTCACAGCTGCACATCCTTCTAGTTGCTGTATGTGGGACTCGGCCTCAGGATGGACGGAGAAGTGGTGCCTCGGTGCACGCCTGGGATCCGAACCCCGGCCACCAGCATCGGAGCGCACGCACTTAACCACCAAGCCACGGGGCCGGCCCTAAAGAATCTGATCTTGAAAACAATATATACTTTTCTCACAATATTGTCCCACACAGTGTGCGGGATGTGGTTATAGAGAAAATTCTCTGCATTTCTGGGTCTATGTAAAAAGCCACTTGCAGCTAACCAATAAAACAAAAAAGGAAACTTTTAAACAGCTGGTTTATATAGCTTTTTCAAAAGGCTTATGTTCTGATCCATAATATGTGTGGAATTAGTGTTAGGTTTGGAGAAAGAAAAATGGAAGTTACTACAGCTGGGATTCCAGAAATTAAATCTAGGGGAAAAAAATAATACTTCCTTTCTTAAAAGATAGCAAGAAAATGTGTTCTTGGTTTATACGCATTTCTTGATTTTGTGTTACTGGCTATGAAATATACCTGCCTGGAAAAGCAACAGCATCTAATATGAAATTATTAACCTACTTTGTAATTCTAATATGGGAACATCCCCACTCATAAGGTTCTAGTTTATGAAGATAATTGACTACAGTAGACCTCATTGAGGTAGTAAAGAAAGGTTTTATAGATTTGCAAAAATTCTTTGTGTGTGTGTGTGTGTGTTCAGTTCATACAGTTTAGTATTCATGAAAATTGGGTAGTAAAGGGAGAAGTCTTGTTTTTTTAGGACAGAAAAAGCACAAGACATAGTTTTACATATAATAAACTCGTTAGAAAGAATCTTGTTTGCTAACAAATTCAGTTATTCCATGGTTAAAATAAGTTCACTGGAGTTGTCACTATATTTCAGAATATGTATTTACTTGCGTTTTATCTTTATTCCCTAAATCCGCATTGGAATAGAGCTCTATCACATCATTGTGTTTAGCCACCGTTCACAGCTGTTGTAGTTGAGCAGTCTATATTCCTTTTCCTGTTAAAATTTTCTAAATGCTTCCTTTTTACTAAACATTGCAGTATCATATTTAAAAATATATGGTTTGATAAAAGAATAGCATAAAAATATGGTTCCTTTTAGTTCCCTTTGTTATTAGATCATATGGATCTACCACTTTTTGCCAATTTCGCTTTAATTCCAAGTCCAACCTCAGTGCCTCTGTATTTAGTAGGCTCCTAAAGAAGATTCTTATACAAACTACAGCGAACACTGACAATAAAAACTCTTGCAAAAATAAATGTGCTGATTTTTCTAATATTATGATTACATGGGCTAATTTAATGATTAATTCAATATTTTTTATTAATTTAATATTATATCAAGCTGCAATGAACTGACAAAAGACACACTTCATAACTTCTATAATCCTTTATTCTAACAAGTGTATTTATCCATAAAAATAGAATGGATACTCCTTCCTTAATTATTCTTCCTTTACTTGGCATCCTTATTTGAAAAAAAGTTTGAATACCAAAGAATAAAAATTAATGTGCTGACGTTATTAATAATAGCAAAAAATAAAGGTCTAGATCACTAATTATTGGAGACTGGTTGAGTGAGTTGTAGTATATCCACGTAATGGAGTAGCGTGCAGCAATTTAAGGGATGTTGTAGAAAAATACTTATTGAAATGAGAAATTGGTTATAACATAACTGATAAGAAAAGTAAAAGCAGGATATAGGGTATGACTTAATGGCAATGATATACCAAATCTTAACAGAGATTATATTTGGGTAGTCAGTTTAGCGATGAATTTTGTTTTCTAAATTTTTATTTTTTCCCTGTGATTTTCTGCCTTTTTGAAGTTATCTGCTTTGGCTGTTTATTATTTTTGAAATTAGGATAAAGTTATTAAGATATCCTCATTAAAGAGAAGAGAGGAATATGAGTGCAGAGGCAATAGCCAGTACGCTTTGCCAGTCGGCATGATGCTGAGTTCATGTTCATCCGCCCTCTTCTGCCACCAAGCTCCTTTGGTGACAAGTAAAGGCAAAGAGAACTGGTTATGAGCCTATACCTAAAACATTCACAGCTTTGATTGTGATTGCTCAACCTAGTGGATGACATTCATTATCTGATTATCATTACTTAGTTTTTCCCCAAACGTTGAGCTTAAATATCCCCTTTACTATTAAACATATACAGACCAACACTGCTGTGTGACTATCAGGTGTATAATAGTGCTTTTACAGAACATTTATAAAAATCTTTCTCTTCATTTTAAAGTCATGCTTTATAAAGTATTTTGGAAAGGCAAAAACCACTTTTAACTTATTTTGCAAACTAAGAGGAAAAGATCGTTTCTGTTAACCTTTATCTTTACTCAATATTAAATCATCTGGCACATTTGTCATTTTCCCTGCGTTTGGCATTTTCTGCACGTTGTTAATGCTGATTCTATCTGGTCATCTGCCAAAGGGAAATCAGGTGTCAACAGTCGCTTCTGTGTTCCAGAGTTCCTAAAGGAAATAAAGACATATTCTTCTGGTTCAAAAAAAATCCATGAAAAAGTGACACATTTTTATAGCATATTTCAAATATATTTCTTTAATTTAAGGATGCTGAACTTACAGTATAATTTTGTTAAGTATACAAGTTCTTCCATAGTTATGTGGGCCAGAGAATAAAGATAGGTCTGAAACTTACAAATACTCCCTTCAAATAATAGGGTTTTTATTAAATTATTTTAAGTACAGTGTTGGGCAAATGACCCAAACTTCTTGCTTTTTTTCCTAACTGGTGCTTTTAGAAGACAATGAAAAGGGAATTCAAATGACAATAAAAATAATCACTTGATAGAGAAATAATCTATTCAAATAGTTGTAACTAAATTGGTTTGAATTATCTAATGTTGGACAAGGTGATGTACTTTTCTTAGGAGACTAGCAGCTTGAGAGTCAAGAGTGATGGCAGGTCCACCCTAAACCAATGGTGTGATCTGAGCAAAACCCAGAAGCTGTCTGGGTTAAGCTTCCTTAGCCACACTTTACACAGTAATTTTGATCACATGTTTGAGTCCATGTTTGATGGTAAAACTGAATATTAAAGCCCATAATGATGAAGAATTGGACCTAGATAATCTATCAGTTGCATTCTAGCTTGAAATTCATTTGATTTTATGTATGTGTATGTATGTTATATATATAACATTTATAAATTTTAAAACATAGAGTCACACTAGAGATGAGAGCTTATATATCACACTACCCACCTTTCTATTTGCAGCCAATTACCACCCCGATCTAATGTTTCACTGTATATAACTTCATTTATTCTTTCATTCATTTCAAATATATGATGATATAGCTATAAAATCAACGTTTGGTTATTTTGAATAACCCAAAATAGCAAATAATTTAAAAATCACTTCCACTTGACTTTGGAATCTATTACATGCATTGTTTTTCCAGAAAATTTACCTCATAATTATGTTGTGTGAGAGCGAAATGAGTTTCTATTCCAAATTCACACATTGAATTCTGACTGCCGGGTGATGAGGAGAAGCATCCCGGGGTTAACTTTTGCCATATTGCCATGGATAATTAGGATCGATCGTGTGTGTCTTTAACTCTAAATTTGGTATCACTTCTTATGAGTCGAGGTTACTGTCTACTGGTTTATATCCTTTTTTGGACTATGTCAAGATCTCATCTTTCCTTTTGTAATTTTGTACACTGTGTGTATTGCTTCGAGGGGCTTTGTTTTCCATGCTCCCTGTGAGTATTATCTTCTCTGCTTCTGTGAGAGTTACCCGTCATGATAAAAAGTGAGAGATCCTTTAAAATCTTTATAAGGCTTATTATATTTGCAAAACGTTATTGTATAAGAATACTTCTTAACATCTCCCCTAAGCCTTCATCTAATCTCGACTCAACTCAATTCAGATTCTCCTGAAGGCTGCTCTTCTCCCCTGGTGAATTTCCACTTTCCTGGTTATCATTCACCATCAGAACTTTGGACAGCTCTCCTTCCATTCACTCTATATATTTGCCTCCTTGTCAGCCTCTTTTATCCCATCCCCAGATTTTATAATTTTGAAGAGTTCATCTCAACCAACAAAGGTTTGACTTTGTGTCTTACAATACTTCAAGGGCCCATTTCCCAGAGCTAGTACGATGTATTTTGACCACTGAAATACTATCATCTGGATTTATTAGGCCCTTTGCAGTTGAAACATTAATAATGAATTATTCCACAAATGCTCAGCCTGATGTTACTTTTAGTATAGTGTTATTAATTGCTAAATTTCTAAATATACTTATTTAAAACTTCTGGGGCTGTATTCATTTATTTATTCATTTAACAAACTTTAACAAGTGTTTGCTGGGCCAACGCAGTTTCAGCTGCTGTGGATACTGTGGTTGATGTGGCAGACCAAATGCCCATTTTTGTGGAGGATATTTTCTAGGTGGGAGAGTTGGACAAGAAACTAAAAAAGAAAATATTAGATTGTGATAAGAGCTATGAAGGAAAAAAACAGTAAGGTAATGGGTAGAGAGTTTTCAGGTTCAGATTTAGATTAGATGGTCATGGAAGATATCTGAGGAGGTGACATCTGATTAACCCCCAAATGACAACTACCCTCCCCCCAAAAACCCCAAACAGATATGAAGATCTGAGGTGGATTAGAGCGGATCCAATCTCCTTAAGGGGGTGTCAGCTTGGCGTGTTCACCACGGGCCCTCTGGTTGGAAGGCAGTGAGTGAGGGGAAGAGTGGAACGGATGTAGGTCTGGGAGGCAAGCGAGGTCCAAATCACATAGCGCATTGCAGACTGTGGAAGGAACAAGCAGTGGGAAACCATTGGAAGGTATTATTTTGAGAAAGTACACTCTGATATACATTTTTAAAAGATTATTTGCTGAGTAGAGAATAGACTACAGAGCAGCAAATGTGGAAGCAGGCAGATGAGTTGTAGGAGGTCTCTGCCATCACTCAGGTGGGAGATGACGGTGGATTGGACTGAGGGGGTAGCTGTGGAGGTGCTGACGAGTGGACATATTCAGGATATGTTTTGAAAGTAACACTAATAAGACTTCTGAAAGTTGATGGCATGTAAAGGAATTATGAAGTGAAGGATGATTTCCAGATTTTTTTCCTGGGCTGCTGGGTGGATGGTGGTGCAGTTTGCTACAGGGAGATGACTATGGAAAAGGAAGTTGCAGGAAGGGGCAGGGACAAAGCATCAAGTTTTGGACTTGTTAAGTTTGAGATGCCTATTAAACTTCCAGTGGAGACATCAAGCAGGCAATTGGACTTGGAGTCTGGAGATCGGGAGAAGTCAGGGCTAGACATATAAATATGGAGGGATAAATGAGATCAAATAAAACAATACATTCAAATCTTCAATTTTTAAAATAGCACTCAATATGATCTCCTTTTTTTCTCTTTTGTGGGTAGGGAGAACTGGGAGGGGAGTCTAATCATTTTGCTGTGAAAGTAGAGGTGGATGCAGAAAGCCGTCCCCTTGAGGTAGCTCTTTTCCTAGCACGTTCATTTTAAGGATGGAAAATTCATCACAGCAACTTCATTTTGATGTACTTCGATGATCAGGGGAAAAAGAACTTTCTCTTCACTCTGAGATTCTGACTTAAGCATCTCTGTAGGAAAAGCTGTTCACACGGTAGCTACAAATATTATTGACATCACAGTATATCATCCAAGACCAAGGGTCAGAAACTCCACAAGCAAACTTATTCTTGGAAGATTTCTTGGCAGATGTTATAGATAGAAAAGTTCACTCAGAATGCCAATAAGCAGATAAATATTTGCATGGTTTTCTATGGAAAAAAACACATTTTACATCTTTAAAATTGCTTCTTTGCATATTATCACTAAAGGAGTGACATCAAGGCCTGGCACCCAATAGATGTATGATGACATAATAAATAAATGCATGACCACTGTCATCCCTCGACACTTTTTAGTGAAGTCTCCTAATCATTTTAGAGATGTATAACTTGGTGATCCTACTTAATCATGCTAAAGACTGTCATTGCATATTTTAAAATTCCACAAGAATTTCTGGGTATATGTTATCCAAATTTTGTTTTTTACTGTTAACCGAGCACTTCTTGCCATATTCAAGGTTTTTAGAATGCAGAAATGAGGTTTCACACTTCTAGACATCATTGTTAATTATAATTAGATCAGAGTCACTTTGAAGATTCTCATTGCCCCTTTCATTATGACTGAAGATAGAGCTGGACAAATAAACAAACGTCCAATTCAATAAATTTGCTCAACAGTGTATATGTGTGTTGTTCTTTGTTGAATTATGTTTAGCTTTAGCGTAGTAGTAAGTTCTTCCTGAGGGGATCCACTTGTGATCCCCGAGGAGGTAGGAGGTATAAAAAGTGTAACTACTGTGACCAAAGAAAACAGTCCTTGTTCCCTCCCCCAGCCACACATATTCCAATCACTCTTGTAAAATGTCAAACAACCAGTTGAAGCTATGGAGTCTTCTGTCAGTAGAACTGATTCTACCAATTCACTGTTCTCTCCTTCCCTTTAATGCACATAACTATTAATCTGTATCAGACTTTTTTAGCCTAAAAAAATTCCAATGCCATAACAATCTCACTCATCAATGTTTCAAATTTTAGGAAAAGCATTCTTGTTATTACTTGACATATGTGCAACATTTAATGTCTGTTATTTAACTGCTGTTTATTTGCTCCTTGCATTTCAAATGAATTGTGACATTTTCTTTTCCATTGTCTTATTAATAAAGTTCCAAATGCATTGTGGTAAAAAATAGTCATCTCTAAGTATAAGACAAAGGAAAATTCCAATTCTTATTGCACAAATGAAAATTCAAAAGGAGACTAAGAGATATATTTGAATACATAATAAAAAATAATTCATTCATTCAATGCATTTATTAAGTCCCAATTATTGTGCTAGTGATTGGGGATATAAAGATGAGTATGATACGGTCCTGCTCCCAAGAGATTTAAGACATAGTAGAGGGAAATGGACGTACAAAAGAGCAGGCACACTAAA
Source organism: Diceros bicornis minor (assembly GCF_020826845.1). Classification (NCBI taxonomy): domain Eukaryota; kingdom Metazoa; phylum Chordata; class Mammalia; order Perissodactyla; family Rhinocerotidae; genus Diceros; species Diceros bicornis. Next base: position 15,283,883 of record NC_080740.1, read on the forward strand.
GCATTTCCTGACTATGATGGTAATATGTGGAAGGAGGGAGGAACAAATTTTCAATTTTTCCACAATAGACTTCATAGAAAAAGTGTCTTGTTAAAGCTCTGTGTTATCAAGAAAAACAAACCACATTTTCAGCGTAATCCTCATCCCTTCTATTGAATAGTTCTATTTTTAAAAAGCTATCTTTAACAATGTTTTGCCTCTGTGATGCCAAAGCAATCTTCTGAAAAATAAAAATTTAAACAACTCATTCCTTGCTTTACCAGGATGCTCTCCTCAAACCATGTGGTTGATAATTGCAATAACTAGTTTAGGCATGATTTAGAGAAAGTCTAGACTCCTGCCTAGAGGCCCCAGACTTTCTTAAGTTACAGAGTTTCCTGCCATTGTCCAGCCAGGTGATTCCCTCAATATATTTGAATCCAGGTCAACCATCATTTGAGTGCTAACTTATAGCTGTGAAAACATACATCTGTAAGTTTGTGTTTAGGACCCCATGTAAATTCTACTGCCTTTGATTTCTGTGTAGACCTAAAGACAAGATTTTACTTGCAGAATTTTCCTCTGACTTTTATTTTCGAGAAGAAACAGAATGTCACTATATAATAAGGGGAAAATAAGCAGGATTTCCAAGAAAAATGAAAAGAGAATGAGTCCAAGAAAGATTGAAGATGATTTACCCATTTTGAAAAATATAAAATGAATCCTGGTTATTAATCTTGGAATCAGCTAAGCTATAGTCTTTTCTTGTTTTAAGTTTGAGGGTCCCCTTTCTCACCTCTCATTTACCTCTCAACATAAAGATTTCTGCTCCCACCGGTTCATTTTAAATTGCTCTTGACAAGGTCACAATAACTATCTTGAAGATAAACACAATGGACCTTTCCATCGTCCTTCTATTTGAGCTTTTGGCAATATTGGACATCAGCATTCCTATTCTTGAAACATTGTCATCCCTTACTTACATGATTCTACATTTCCTTTCACCTGTTTGGCCACTCCTTCAAAATATCCTTTTAAGACTATTTCTTTAAAATGTGTGTGCTTTAGTGTTTGGTCTCAGGCTCTCTTCTCTTCTCACTATTTATACCAGGAGTTCTCAGCTTTTTTTTTTTTTTTGAGTCACTGATGCTTTTGAAAATCTGAAAAAAGCTACGCACTCTCTCCAGAAAAATGCACATAGATACACACAAAAAAGTTTTGTGCAGTATTTAAGCTGGTTCACATGATAAGACACACTCTCGTGCTCCACACAATTTAATAATATAATATTCTTCACTTACCATTGACATGCTAATTCCAAAATTTATCTTTCCAGCTAAGATCTGTTTGTCCTGTGTGCCAGACTTGTATATCCAACTGCTTACTGGCCCTCTCTCGTGTGTCCCTCAGACACCTCAAACCCAACATTTCCGAAACGTAACTTCTTATCTTCTTTCCCTAAACCCGTGCCTCCTCCTTTGTTTTATATCTTAGGACCTGGACCCGTTATCAATCCAATTATGGCCAGAAATCTCTCCTTTCATTCCCCTCACCCTATCCATCACAAGAACTGTGAATTCTATCTTCAAAATGTCTTTTCAATACCTCCGTTTCTCCGCATCCCAAGGTCTACCAACCTCAGCTGGGCCCACCATTTTCTCTCTCTTGAGCTACTACAACCACCTACTAACCGGTTCTCCTGTCTCCAGTTTTTTTTTCTTATAATGTATTCTCTGTTCATGCAAATGCAAATTGGATCATGTCACTTCCCTCATGGCTTCACATCATCCTTCTTCTAGTCATCAATAGATCTATCATCTAACCCGTTTTATAGTTAGAAGAGAATTGATACAAAGAATGTTTAACTGGCTCTCTGAAATACCCAAATCAGTCACTAAAAGGACGTGGAGCTAACATCTTCTGATCTTGTCCTGATGTCTTCTTTATATGATGAGAGTTGTATTAACACCTGCCTTTCCCAGGATGCTATGAGAAAAAAATGAGGCAGTAACAATTCTAACAACTTCCTTTTTCGTAGTGCTTTACAATTTACAAGATGCTTTCATATATGTTTTGTTGCAATAAATAGGGGGGTACTTTGAAACACTGAAACGACAAGATAAATAGAACACTTGTTTATTTTTCCTGTAATATTTCATATATGAAAGTCACTGAGAATCAAGGCGATAGAACAGGAAAGAAAACTCACGTTTCTGAAGTTTGACCCCCAGTAAGCTCTTCCTAACTGTCAGCAGACAGCCCTCTGTGTGGTTGAGGTCCTCCCAGAGAGCCACAGCCCCTTGCATCCGTTGATGGGCTAGGTAATTTTAATGTCTAGACTGCCTACACTGGCCCCTGAAAAGTCACATTTAGTAGAATCTTTAAAAAGCATCTTCTTTGTTCAGAAACTATTCAATCTGGAATATGATCTCTCTGTGACTTCGCACTACTGTGGCAGTAATTTTATCTTTTGGTAGAAAACCTACAATAATATTATGTCCTTGGAGGAAAGTGGGAAGGGAAAAATATTCCACATCACAGTGACTCAAAAAATACAAAAAATTAATATAACAAAACCTTTAGAAAAGACATAGAAATGTATGTACAAAACTGCTCTTTTCCTTTTTTTGTAAAGGGTTTTACTTGTCTTTTATAGAAGATTTTGAAAAGACTGAGGGAGAAGTCTTTCTTTCTTTCTGCTTCTCTCTAAGCTACTTCAAGCTGGCTGTTTGGCAGAACCTGACTTCGTAGCGGGGAAATATGGGCCCGGAGCAGTTTAATCCTCTCTTTCCTCCTCAAAGTGTGACTATGGCTTCCTACTTGACCCAAAAGCACAGACAGAGGGAGAAGTGATGGAGCAAGAAGACACGAAGAGGTCTTGAGAGCAATTTGTACCCACGTCTAAATGAAAAGAGATTCATGTCACCACTCAGAAAGATCCAGAGGGCCTTTGCACTGGAAACAGCAGTGCCGCAAGTCGAGTCACCAACTGTTTCCATGCAGTAGTCCACGCTCCACCGCCGTCTGTGAAGCTGTCGTGGTATGCAGATAGAGGTACACTGCTTCCATGATGCTAATGTGGCCAGTTCCAGGATCTTCAGGGGAGCAAGTAGAAGATACTTTTGACCCTAGACTCGAAGTCACAGAGATCTCAAATTTAGACTTTTGACATTATTTCTAAATGAGGTCACACACGCAGCTGCAGAGCCATACTGTCAGGATTGAAGGAGGTTCATTGTGTCATTTTAAGCTCGCACCTTGATGCTGAGACATCACTGCTGACAGCCCAGATCAAAGTCCTGCATTTCCCACCTGAATTACTGCGGGAGCCACTGACACCGTGTCCCTGCCTCAACTCTCTCACCCTTACTACCTATTCTCCAAAAAGCAGCCAGACCCATTTGGTAATGAAAATATCATAACCCTGATCGTGACCTTCAATGCCTTGCCATCAAACTTAGAATAAATCCTAAGTCCTTAGTAGGGCCTGCACAGCCCCATGTGATCTGAACGTGAGCTGCCCCCTCTATTTCATTTCAATCAGCCTCACTGCTCTCCCAGCAGACTGACCGCATTGCTGTTTCCGGAACACGGCAGGGACTTCCCCATCTCAGGGCCTGTGCACTTGCTGTTCCCTTGCTTGGAAAACTCTTTCTCCAGATATTTCATTGCTTTTCCTTCCATTTAAGATCTTTTTTCTAAAGTAATTTTTTCAGAAAGGTGTTCTCTGAATCACCTATTTAAAAGAATACCTCTTCATGCTCTATCCTCTCAAGATACCTTAATTTTTTTACACACACGTTTATTTTGCTTATTTGTTGTTTGTCTTCCTCACAAGAATATAAACCCCATGCAGGCCAAGGGGTTGTGTTTTGTTCACTGCTGTATATCTTGTGCCAAGAACAAGAGTGTCTGGAACACAGTAGGTGCTCAATAAATATTTGGTGACTGAATGAATGGTGGTTGGATTATACTGCCTATGACGTACTAAGAATTAATTTATTTCTCGCTTATTTTTTGTAGTAAAATCACTAACCTGCTAAATATACATGCTGGAACATGGCAGCTTAGGAGAGCTGCACCCTGTCCTGTCTCATCCCAGCCTCCTGCCCCGTCGTCCCACACTGCAAGGGGCCTCATGCACGTGGATGGGACAGCCCAGCTGCAAGTCCAAGCCCTGGTCACACTGCCTCCACCCAGCCATCCCTTGCAGCAAACTGCTACCCGCTGGATACTCTTTGGGATAAGGTGTGTACACAGTACAAGGTCTGCCTGGGGAGGAGCCCTGGGGAGGAAGGCCACAGAGGTCTGGAAGTGAGCACAGACTGTTTGAGCAGGAAATTCTGGAGTTGTGGGTGTCTGAATCATGGTCTCTAGAGGGGAGCATGAGCTGTAGTGGACATGTCCTCTAGGCATGGGGAGGGTCATGGCTGAAGGTCGGTAAGGCAGGATCCTTAAAGCTATCTAGCCGCTAGTCACTTATGGCTATTTCAATTAAAGCTTGACAATAAAAATTTAGTGAAATTAATAATTCCATTCCTCTGTTGCACTAGTCATATTTCAAGTGCAGAATAGCCACATGTGGCTAGTGGTTGCCACATTAATTGCTATGCAGATGTAGAGCCTTTCCATCATAGCCGAAATTTCTAATGGACAGCATTGTTCTAAAGCATGGGCTCTTGACTCTCTTGCCCAGATTCAAGTGACATACTCGGTAAGCTTTATTAAATCTGTTTGATTTATTCAGAAAACATTTATTGAGCATCTGCTACATTCCATGTGCCATGTGAGTTACCAGGAGCTCAGAAACAAACAAGGGACAACTTCTGTCTTCCAAGAGCGTGCCACCCAAGAAGTCCTGTGGCTGATCCTCTGCTGATGTGAGGTAAAACGAGTGGCAGATCTCATGACGGAATCTTTGCTGCAGTCCTATTTAAGTGGCCTCAAGCAGAAGATAGGTCTTCTACTCAGGGAAATGACATACAGGAAAAATGGGGATAAAGAAGCCCAAAAGCCAATCCAGCAATATGTAATTCAAAGGAACACTAGACCCAGCACCTCTTATGTAACAGAAATTGCTGCCTTCTTAGTTAGCCTAGATACTAGAAGAAGACGGGGTGACAGGATCTGGCTCATCTTACTTCCTGAAGTGTGTTTGGTTTTGTTTTTTATGATAATCGAAGAGAGACAACATAATGGATTTTTTAAAAGCTATATCTTCAAAGTTTTATGTCTCTGTGGTTACTGTTTTTCTAGAAAAAAATTACCTATTTGTGTTTGTAATCCAAAATTTCCCTAAGTGTATATTTTTCAAGGTTTCCTCCTTCAACTTTTTTTCTCCAGTACAGAACACACTGCAAATTAGAATTCAACTAATCACTCATTTTCCTTCTCAAACTGAAGAAACCCATTTTGCAAAAAAATTACCTTACAAAGTAAAGTCTGGATTCATTTTTCTGAATTGAAGCCATTTCATTGTGGCAATTTTGTTCCATTCTCACAAACGTATTAGACAGTCTTGCATAGATGTTGTGTGAGAATAAACACAAGGTTTGTGTAAAAGTGCTTACCTAACTTCGAAAATGGTTTCAAGTTTTCCTTCTTACTATTGCCTGGCCATCAAATTTAAAATCTAAAAGAATCCTCCCAGAAGCCTTTGAGAAACCGGAACTATGGCAAGGATAGGTTCTTTAGCACCTCTAGGACTTTGAGACATGATTAAGTTTACTTGATCATTAGTTTTGTTTATGCACCTAATTAGTGTTAAATTGTTAACTAGCTTCTTCATTTCACAGAAACTTTTGATAATTGGCAGCTGTTAGTAAGGCAAGTTTGAAACATGTTATTCCAAAAGTGTGAGGACACATGTCAAATACACATTCTCTCTTGGGGATGAATGCCCAGGCCAACAGAACACCATGCCAATTGCTGTAAATTTCCCCTCATTATCATAAATGTGATATTTTATCCAAAGATATTGTCTAAATAAACTAAATTGCCATTTATAATCTATTAGTGTTTCCACATGCATTACCCAGAATAGATTTTTGCCCTTGTTTGGTCTAGATTCTATATTCTAGAATTTCCACATGCCTCATAGAGGTATATATTATATATTGTAGTGCTGAGTGTCCATACCACCTTATAGATTTGTATTAAGTCCATACTCACATTTGTATTATTGCAGAATATTTATTCAATTACAAAACGTTTATTTTCATAATTTTTAAGCATATTTAATATGCACAGGCAATTAAATCCTTTAATATCATTTTCTAATGAACTAACTATAATGAGTTTATTCTGCAGGAAAACAAATGGAAACATTATAAACTAGTTTAATTCTATTTATATGGCCTATAAGGAAGATTTATTTGAGGTGAAGAGAAATTGCCTTTGGAGAATCGATGAATGTGTTTCACTTTCAGTGGAATATCAGAAAGATAATAGTAATAGTTTTATCATGAGATCTTTTTTTTTTGGAGATTCATAAAACTCTCCAGCTGGATCCCTCTTTCTTCATAAATGACATAGATCTGTAGAATATCATTGTTACTGTCACGTTCTATTAAGTACATATTTTAATTTCCTTTCAGCATAGCATCATAAGTTGAATTGACAGCCCAAACTGTCGCTTATTCTGAACACCAATTTGTGTGGTCCAGAAACAGTAACTATCCACAAAGAAGACATATTTCATTGTAACATTAGCTCTCATAGAGTGAAAACAAAACTTTCAAATTTAAAAAAAAAGGTTGGGAATATGCTATTATCTTAGCCTGTATCTAGACATATTGGCTAGACTGGTTTAGGGATTTTTTAAATTTGTTACCCAAACCTCAGGTTCTAAAAATTTAACACGTCCTTGCATTTTAAAGAGGGCTTTAATATGTTGTTGAAAGGATACGCCTTAGCAGAAAACATCACAACAATTTTTTCAAGAAATAACTTCTACCTTCATCTACCTGGTAGAATCAGTTGGTAAATTTATTTATTGTAGACATCAGTTTAGTCATCTACACTGCACTCTCTCTCTCAGAGTGTCAGTAGTTCTAGGATTCTAAGCTTCTAACTTGGCAATCCAGAACTTTTGATTCTTTAAAGTATCCATGTTCAAGAAGTATAATGCACTTGCTTTCCTATTAACGTTACTCTGGCTAGCAAGTCTACTAGAGTCCCCTTTAGAAAGGAATGCAACAAGGGTAGTCCTAACTGACACTCTCTTCTCCATATTGCACTGATGATTGCCCAACTTCATCTTTTAGTGCTCTAGGATTACTTTGTTTTGTTTTGTTTTGGAAAGGGTCTTTGGAGGAAACAAATGTTCCAATAATTATGGGAAAATATGAATGGAATAAAAGATTTCTCAGATCTAATAGAGTGGAATAGGCCTGCCTGGTACATGAAGATGCTTATTATAGCTCAAAGATGGAAAATATAGTAGGCAGTGTTCTCCAAACTTATTTGACAACAGAACCCATCATTCGAGATACCCTTATTAACATCTCTCAGAATTGGTGCTTAGCACACAGTAGATTCCCAAGAAATGTTTGGATGAATATATAAATGAATGAATAAATGAACAAATGAACAAATTGAGTTTGAAAAGTGTTAACAGACAAACATACTATTTTATGGAATTTCTCTAATATCAGAGAGCATTTCTAATTTATATTTTTCAGATGCCTGCAGCATCCAATAATTTCATGTGACCTATGAACACAAAATAAATATTTGCTATTGTTACTGAAAAAGGAAATGAATCAATTTAGCTTTTTAACAATAATATATATATATTTTTGTGAGGAAGATTAGCCCTGAGCTAACATCCGTTGCCAAGCCTCCTCTTTTTGCTGAGGAAGATTGACCCTGGGCTAACATCCAGAACCATATTATTCTACTTTATATGTGGGACACCACCACAGCATGGCTTGATAAGCGGTGCGTAGGTCCACGCCCAGGATCCGAACCTGCCAACCCTGGCTGCCCAAGCAGAGCATGCGAACTTAACCACAATGCCACCAGGCAGCCCAACAATAATATTTTTTAAACGGCATATGAAACCCCCCACTGCCTTTTACACTTGTTCACTCACAAACGGGTTTTCAAGGGAATATGTAGGTATCTTCATAGTTACCATAGTTGGAAGTGAGTTGGGTAATGATATAAAAAAGTGATGATTGCACCTAGGTAGTGCATTATCTATGGCTAATATCTTAACTATCCAAAATATTAGAGAAACATATTATCACAAATGGGCTGCAGGAAGGATAGGATATTCTGAAGCATTCTCTTTGAGGCTCTTTTTGGTGGGAATAGATAGAAACATCCTTGACTTCACGTCCACGTTCTTTCTTTGGTGGCAAACATGAGTGCCAGCTCCAACACCCCACACCACTGCTCTGAGAAGACCACAGAATGGATCCAAGTGGGGATTGCCTGGCCACTTCTGTCTCTTCAGGAAAATGCTCCGGAGTGCGCACGATTCATTACGGCCTTGGCAAAACACCAGCACACACCAGCTGCGCGTGGGACTGTTCAGCCCCCTGCCCGGTGGAGAGGAATAGAAGTCGTCAGTCTTCCTCTGCAGGTTTTCATTAACTCTCTGCTAATCTAGAGCATTAATTCTTGGACTTCTGGGAAAACAGAGTTGTTTAATCCTAAAATCTTAAAGGCAAACATCTTTCTTTTCAAATCTACTTCTGGAATGGGTGAGCTTTTGAAAGTAACATTCACAGCAGATATGAAATATTCACTTGTTGTAAAGGACAAGTTAATGGTGTGAGTTCCATGTATTACCTGTTATCTGAATACACGAAATTAGAAGGAAAAACAGGGGGCTAGCATGGGGGGCAGGGTGGGAATCTGTTACTTTAGTTAGATCTACAGGGAGTCCTTGTAAACAGGGTGCTAAAAAGTGTGTTGGATTCTTTTTTAACCTTTTGTGACACACAACAGAGCTGTGAAATCAGTGAATTAAATAGTTCCAGTCGCCTGGGCACACATGAGCAATAGCATAAAAATGGACAGCCCCCGTTATAACATTACTGTTATGGAGCAGATGGACAGCTTTGGCTTCAGTCTATTGTCCTTCCTTCAGAACGGGGCAGAACTGGGAAACGACTGTAAATTTTCTCAAAAGAGATGAATAGGAAAGCTGTTAACTTTTTTCTTATTAAAAACAGAAACCTGGAAAAATTCCAAATTACACATTTTGCAGCTCTTTGACTGCAATTCTTTAGCTTTTGCTGCAAAACATCTGTAGGTGGTTAAGCATTTCCCACCCTCATTCCCCAAAATGGAATGTCTCATTCCTGGCAAGACATCCAATGCCCTCGAAGACATGTGTTTACCAAACCAGTTCACTGCCATATGTGCGCCACGGTTTCTCCAGAGCAGGATGACATGAGTTGATTGGCTTAGCTTAAGAGACTCAGAAAAGAGAAACACACAGGAAACATATTGAGAAAGAAGTAAAAGATGAGGAGAGAGCGAGAGAGAGGAATAAGAGAAAGAGAAAGGGAAAGAATTATTTTTCATCGTCTTTTTAAAACTTAATTTCTTCCTTTTGCCGCAAATGTTGATGAGAAATTTTCCAGTCATATTGCAGTAGTGTTTCTACTTCCAGGCAATTTCCAAAGATATTGAGTGTCAAAATAATGAGGGTACCAAATAGGTAAGCCATAAGACTTGAGATATTTTGATAGACAGTCATCTCCAAGTTTATTTCTATGATGCGTGATAAAATGATCAAATGAAACAGATATTAATAATCATTTGAGTTCAAATTTTATTTTGGACTTAGAAAAAACATATTTTGAAAAATTCCAGAATAGAACCTCAAGTGTAATATAATCTTGCTAAGACCCAATGAGCCATCAAATGGAAAAAAAAGAATGGTTATTTACATAATACGTAGATTCACCGAAATAACTATAAATTTTAAAATAATTCTGCAGAATAATAAAAAACGTCTCCTTCTAGTAAACAAAATCAAGGCTGAAAAAGGAAAATTTATATTTTATTTTTTAAAAGTTTCTGTTCTGCACATTAATTAAAATATTCTAATAAAAATATATCAATAGGGGCAAACTGTTGCTGGTAAACAGCTTCTAATTATTAATAAACAAATATACTGATAATCCTCTGTAGTACATAACAGTTTTATTTAAAAGAATTTTCCATAACAAAAATAATTTGATGCATTCAAGAAGGACAAAAGTCTAATATGAGTATTGGATATAAAACTGATATTGTTAATTATTCAGTCTTAACACAGCACAAATCACATTACTTGATTATGAAAAAAAAACTAAGAAAATTTGCAAAGTTTTATCTATTCTAATTTTTCTGCCATTCAGAACTCTCTATAGTCAATGGGTAGACCTGGGTAAAGCTTTGAAATAGCAGAAATGTGTTACCACAAGCAACTCTTATGTATTCACATAAAGTTTATGTTATATCTTTTGAAAAGCTTCTGCTGTTTAATAAGACTTAGCATCTTACTTTTAATCTCATATTGCAGTTGCAAAAAAAAGATCGAGTACCCGCTCCGCTGTGTTGCAGTGTTGTCATGGATACACAAGGATGGGACATCACTTCCACCAGTAAGTAAACAAGATGCTCGAAGAGCACTTGGTAGGACATACTAACCTTGCAGTATTGTTGGCTGCAGAGAGCTTTAAATAAGCAAATGGTTTGTGGTTTTAAAATAATACATATTAGTAGAAGAAAAGAAAGCTAGACTAATGGCCACTTTTTGTATGTGTTCATTCAACAATTTTAGAGGAATTTAAAATTCCATAACTTCATTTCTTCTCTCCTTTCATATTACTTACCAATTGTTCTTATATTATTAACAGAAATTGCCATTAGAATGATCAGTTCTTGTTTTCTATGGCTCTAATAGTACTTCACAAGTACTAATTACTTATAAATAGAACCAGAGAATGTTCTTTATGTTATGTAGGGGTCTTTCAGCAGGTATTTGGAAGATTACATTTAACATCACAGCCTTTAATGATATTTCATTTTTGTGGGTGTTTTGCTTTGTTTTGTTTTATTTTTGTTTGTTTTTTATTTCTTTCAAAGCAAAGTTTACTATGCATTTCAGACTAAAAAGTTAAAATTTCATTACAACAATGAAAACAGGTTTGCTTGATTATAGCAAATCAGTGTCTTGTAAGAATGAAGGAATGGCAATTAAGACCTTTAAATTGGATTTCAAAAGAGAGGAAAACCACGTGGATTATTCAGAATGGGCTATATAGTTCTGTGTATTAAACTTGGCAGGAATAAAATTCTGTCCCTTAATAAATTTTTCCAACTCACATGTGATGGAAAAAATTCCAATAATCAAGATAGTGTAAACTTTAAACACTTTTACCAAACACAGAGAATAATGTGCAATTATGTCTGTGTGTATCTTATGAAAAGACATGCAGACCATTCTTTTTTCAGAAAATTTCTCCTCTATGTTATTGTAGGAAGGTCCCAGAGCAGGTCATTTTACACATTCCACTGTGTTTGTTTGCTGTTTGTTTGAATGAATGTATCAACAACTGGCAAAATTACTAAAAAATTTACCTAGTGGGTTGCATAAACTTTGTTTAAAATAATGCATAAAGCCAGGCAGATTAGGAAAAAAATAACTGTATTCCGTTACAGCGAAGAATTGAAATTGATGTATTAGATTAAAATAGTATGACTATTACGCAACTTTATATATTATCTTATTCTAAGTCTCACAGCAAAGAGTAATTAATCTGGGGGTCTAGGGGAGGGAAAAGAGTTGTACACCCTGATGAAGGTAAAAACCTAGTTGAAATACAGGCACAAAGGAAAAGATTTTGCAGTAAATCTGGATTTACAAAAATTGCACGGGAAAATACGACCTGATTCTAGTCATTCCAGATAGATCTTTCTAAATTTAATCTGTAAAAGGCTGTTGCACTGCAGGCCTACATGAGAACCACTGCTGTTGCTTGTGGGACTGTCTTATTCCCTTTTTCCAGAAACATATTTTCCCCTTTCTCAACTATTTTTAAGAATTGTAAGTAAGCAGGGCTCTAAAATTCAAGTTCAGTGTGCAGAGAGTTAATTTAAATTTGATAACAAATGGCTCTGCTTTTGAAACGAATGTAGCCTGGCAACTTCAACTGGGAACCCTTCGGAGGGCCTCAATTATGTATGCGGCTTCTTTGAGAAATAGTTTCACACATCTGACCCAAGACCACTATGTTGTTGCCATGAAATAAAACTGTACGTAGGCATTTTTTCATTTCTGTACCCTCGACACACTGCCAGACTCCACTCCCTTCCCCCACCCTGCGCATGCATGTACACACACATACACACACACACACACACACACACTCACACAAACTCCTTTATTGTCATTCCGCTTCTATTTTTCTAGTAGAGTGAATGTATCAATATAATTATTGTAAGCATAATGGCCCCTGATTACTTTTTTTGTTATAGAAATATTCTGATTCTAACAGTCAAACAGTTCTGGTCAAAATCAGGAGTGGGAAACCTAAAAGATAAGTAAAGGGTTAACCCACCCACACCATTTCATTTTTTTTCAAAATGGCTGCTTTGTCTGTGTGCATACACCAATAGCAAATGTCCTTCTGTTATTGTACAGCCAATTTGATGTGTCAAGTATTCATATGCTAATAACGGTACAGTTTCTCACTTTTTCACAGATAAATGGTAAAGATTGTTACAGACAGTGAAACGCAAGGATAAACAGCTTTTATTTCAGACGCGATAAATTACTTTCCATTCAAATAACATGCGACACACGCTGCTGACCATTTTGTTTCTATTCACTGTTAGTTTGCCTTCTGGGTGTGTTTTTTTAGAATAGTTTGAAAATATTTAACAGATATGGACAGAGTTGTTACTAAAGACTTGATTGCATTAATTTGCTTTGTAGTCATTTCATCACTCAAAGTTCATTTTTATGCTCAGTTATTACAGTGGGAGAAAGTTTGATGGAAAATCTGACACTGTTACTCTAACGTGGTACAATCAAGTCTTTTTAAAGCTTGGTAATGACAGTATTTGAAGAATGGATATCTTCCTTTCCAGGTTAGGAGAAATGTCATTTAGTAAATAAAATCCCTTGCTAAGAATACCACCTAAAAAGAGATACTTGAATGAAATGTAAGTCATTCTGTCAGAACAGAGTGGAATTATTTTGGTTTTCTGAGACATAAATATGTCCTTTAAAAAAGGCTGAGTAGGTTAAATATATATGATTAAAACCTCCACTTATTGTTAGGAGAGACAAATTAACGCAGAGATGTGGGGGTAGAGGGGGGGGGCCAGTAGAGTATGAGATATAATTAACTGGTCCTTAAAGAGATATTTTTAAAAGAATGTACTCAGGAACACGCATTCATTAATGACAGCATTGTAAATCAAAAGAAACATTTCTGATTTATTTTTCACCAATTTAACAAAAATGTGCTTGTATACTCTTGAGTTTTAATACTTTCCTTTAGGGACAGAAGTTAGAAAACTTAGAGATAAAGCTGATAATTCTTCCAGCTGCTTCTTAAATTTACTTTATTGCACCTCGATCATCTCTCTGAGCTTTACACATGACCACTATTTAGTTTATATCGAGTCCTCTACAGTTGTTATGTATGCTTGGTTTGATTGTGTCTTTTGATGGGAAAGCATATAAAATATAAAAATAAACACAAAGAAAAGTAGCTGGATTCACTGCTAGGCTGAAAGATCATGACTTTTAAAAGTAGGTTATACAAAGTTTGTTTTTTTCCCTAAGTGCTCAAAATTAAATGTACACGTGTGCACACACGGATCCAGACAAAATCAAAGTAGAGAATTTTTAGAAGCACAACCCTGGATCATGGGAAAGTCTGCCTTGAGATATTAAGGATTCCAAAAGTAACTGTGACATCAGGTCAGTGAGGCTGCAGCTCCCTAATAGTGTAATCAGTAGATGGTAAATTTTTACATAGTTATAGTACAAAAGCTAGCCATTTAAAAGCAGTCCTATAATCTCAGGCCTTTTCTGTGCACTCCAAAATACAAGAGATGACTATTATATCATATCAACAAAAAATAATGAACACAAGTGACTAATTTTATATCAAACATGGATAATCAAGGGGTTTTTCGACTACAGGGCTATACAAGAAAGCTAATAAAACATGTTCCCCCTTTCTTCTCCTCTAATGCCATAGTTAAACCTATAAATTAATAGGATCAACTTTCAATATCTTTTCTAAATCTTCCCTTTTATATATGTTAACACTATTTTGCTACAAGAAGCTGATGGCAGATGAGATACTAATTTTTACTTTGTGGGACACCCATCAAAAAGTGACTGTAAGCTAATTTATCAAAATTGAAATAAAGTAGGACACCAGTAACTATTTCAGGAATTAATTTAAAATGTGATATATGCCACACATGCTGCATTACTCAGATTGTGTTATTAATTTAAATGTTTCTTAACTAATTATAAAGACTAAATGGGGAACTTTTTCCCCATTGTTTCTTTTCTTCTCCCATCTAGTGTCTCTTTATCTGTGTAAATACAATTAGGCCTCACTCAGAGCGCTGGATCTTCGATTTTCTCCCTGTTAACTCTTGTCTTTAGTGTAATTAGCACCTTGGTCACAAACACAGGAGTACACACGGGAGTTTATTTTCCGGGTCTATTTTGGTATTGCTTCTTTCACTTCACCCTCAAACACAATTTTCATCTGCTTTGGGAGCTGCCTTTTTGAGTGCAGAGGTTTAAATCACTAATTCAAATTTTATACAGTCAACACATGGTTACAGAGGACTAGTACAGGATGTGTATTTGATCTTTCCTAATACAATCCTGCACCCGAACTCCAGGAAACTGATCAGGGTAGCAGCATTCTACACCCCCTCACAACCGTTTAATTACAACTGAAGTTTCAACTGAAACAAACAGAATGGAGTTCTACAATGCTGAGAGTCTGCTAATAGGCGGGAGGAAGCAAGGCCTTCTTGCCTCAAAAGGTAAAGGTTTTAGGTGGATATTATACAACATCCTGCCATTCATACTGACTGACTAATTTTGAGGTCAGAATTGTAGTTTTCTTTTTTAAGAAGTAAGAGAATTGTGTTTTGAGTTTACCTGTACACAATGTTTCTAATTCATTTATACTCTCTGCCCAAAGTTTTCAGCCTGTCGTTTAAAAGGAAAAGTATTACATAGACAAGGCGAGCAAAAAATGCAGGAGGGTTAAGTGCCATACAAAGTCACTGAGCTTCTCAGTTGCAGGAGTAAAATCATGTTCAAGGACTGAGGATGCTCTCTGCCTTGAATTGCCTGCCTCTGTCTGCAGCTACCAGCTGAATGAAATAGTGTGACACACTTAGTTCTCTTTCTTGTAATCAAGTCAACCATGAGGTGTTTCATGATATTTTGGCACAAATGACACTCGACAAAAATAAATTATCTGTACTCATGAGGTCTAAGATATATATTTCTTGGATCTCTGTAGATGTGGTAGTGTTTCTGAATATGGTGCCAGTGTATAGGTTAGGCTATTATTACACATACAAAAGAAAAGGGAGACTCAAGACAATGATCAACATAAACCACGTGGAAAATATCTTACATCTGGCCTTAAATATCTGCATATTTTAAGCAAGAAACTTATATTGCCATTATCTAAAAATTGATTTAATTTTTTATTTTTATTTCTCCACAGGCTTTATATCACTAAAATATTATGAATTTGTATACTATAAATTATGGCTCAAATAAATGAACTGCAGTGTGAATTTAAGTCCATGACTGTTAGGACAAGGATACATCTGCATTAAGGCCAAATCTACATATGTTACATGAAATGAAGAATTGAGGCATTATCTGAATAATGCAAGCTCCAAAGAGTTGATCTTAAAATATGCATTGGGGCCCAAGTTATCTGGACAAGTGTCTTAATTATTTACTTTATTTATGTAGCTCCAACCTGGCTGACGATATCCAAATTGATTCACCAATGGTTTGAGGATCATTAAACATGGCAAACTTAACAAACAAGCATGTCCCTCAAGCTTTCCAATTGATATTTTCTGCATCCATCTCTGAAGTGGCAAAATCCCCGCCAGGAGAGACTCTTTCATAGACGTAGAGGCAAGAGATCAGTTTCCGATGTCCGGTGTTGGCATATATAAAAGCTGATGGTTTTGGTGATTTGGGCCATAAAATGAAAGTCATGTTTTTTGTTCTGTTCAGTCAGGGGAATGATGAGTACTGTGAGTCGACAACAAGCACAGCTACAAAGGAGAGCAGGACTAATGAAAAGACAGTCCGGCCTTCTCTGATTCCTCCCACATTGATGCACCACCCTGGATAGCTCATTAGGGTACTCAACAGAATACAAAGAGTCTTTTAAATAAAGCTTCCTTGTTCCAAAAGAGTGTATTCATCACCTCATGCATATCCAGGATAGGAGGCTTTCTCCTTGGAGTCTGAATGAAACGACCTGTAATCATTTGTATGGAGATGTTGCTAAACATATTTGTAACCTCAATGAAGTCTTCATTCATTGGAACAGGGACAACTTCAGAAGAAATGGATTTTCCCAAGGGTACCACTTCTATTTAGTGTGTTAGTACCTTTGTAACCTATTGGACTGAGGACACTGTGGGAACAGTCCAGGGAGACTTCCCCCTTTACACAGAGAAGAGGAATCTAAAGGGAGGGGAGCCTTGGGACAAAAAAAGAAAAGAACAAAAGTGACTCATGTACGTCTAATGGAGCAGGCACCTAACTAAGCAATAATTACAACTTTGCCCACAATTCTGTCAGAGGGGCCAGTTACAGGCTGGCTGTTGGCACGAAGTGTTAGCGTGTGAAAATAGAAGTTACTCTAAATAGAAGGGAAGCCCAGGAACAGGAGGTAGCATTCGTGACTGGATTGTACTAAAGGCAACACGGCCCTTTGAGTTAGAGGAACTAAATTTCTTTGTGTCTTGGCTGTGTGCTTTCTTCTTTTAGGTTTGAAGTTTAAAAGCTGTAGGATTAGTCTTACCTGCCAGAGAGAACAACGTGGTTAAAGTGACACAAACCAGGAGAGCTTTCCTGAATAAATGATGCTGTGCTTAATTTACAATAGCTTATAATAACCGTAATTGTTTGGGGTGGTGGAGAAGGAGATGTTCTGTAGCATTGTGCTGAAAAGTTGCAAACCTTTTGGTGCGAGCAAAAATTCCTGCAAAGGCTCTCAAGTTAAAGTGAAAGTAAAGGACAAATCGTGCGGATGATCTCGCATGGGTGAAACTGCAAGTGATAAAGCCTGTACTTGAGGAAAATCGTCCTATACGTTTAATTTGGCACTGAGGTTAGCAACTGCTCTGGAGGGCTGGCTGCCTCAATGTATGTAGTGATGGACTGATCAATTCCGATTTCTTTGTTGTTGAAGCCAATAGTGAGTGAGAATGTTTGATGAGGGTACAGCGTGCAGATCCGTACTTTATATGACGTTTTTAGATTGAAAACTTCTTACAAATAGTATTGTTAAAAATAATTCTTTAGGTCAATATTGCTCAATTGTACTCATTTTCGGATGAGCTCCAAAGCAGGTCTAACAGAGGGGTGAGTCCCTCTCTACAAGGAGAGCCCTTCTGCCGCCTGGGCTGCTGCAGGAATTCTGCCTGGCCAGGCACTAGCGCATCTTGACCTCCAGGAAGGAGCCGTGTGCAGCCGAGCAGATGCTTTACGTTAGCAAGTAGACAAGCCATTGGCTAATCCTTGGCACTTATTTATCAACATTCTTATACCAACTTGGCATACACACTCGCAAAGCAATGTGAAACTTGACAGAATGAAATATTCAGTCATTATTTTGCAATTTACATTTTACCATAATTAAAAAAAGAGACATTAGTGAAGACTCTAGATGTAACTCTTTCCGATTTTAAACTTCAGTTGAATTTTCAGTTTTCACATTAAGAAAATCACAATTAACAAATCTTTAAAATGTGTTCTGCCTGAACATTGGGAAGACCAGAAGAATAAATTCAATACTGATAAATTAAATGTAATGTGTGGACACACACACACAGACATATATATACAGTTACAGATATGACCTTTATGCATGTACATATATGTATATGTAGATATATAGAAATAGATACGTAGATATAAATATAGATATGTAGATAGTTACAAATATCTACAGATATGTATAGATACATACATGTATATATATCTTTCATGTATAGGATAACAAGTGCTTTGCATCATACCCTATGCTTAGCATAATTCTAGCTTGTATTTTTTTTTGTTATATGTGACCTTTAAATAACTAGAGATTCTATTTCAATTATGTATTTTAAAGTCTGTCTAAGTATGTAAAAAGGAAGAAAATCAGCAACCACTGGTTATTTTTATTTAGGAAATAAATTCCTACTGGGTTCCTAAAACTTGGATTGTTGCTATTGGTCTGCATGTTTGTAAGCGTTGGTGAGAAATCCTATTCTGACTAATACCTGAACAATTGAAATATACTAGGTTTTAGATGCACAAATGTTTATTATAATACTGGTATTGGAATAACAATAATACTAGGAACTATGAATGTGAACTTTCTGCTATTGAAGGAGGCTCATACTTTAAAGGCTTATAATTTTTAAGAATCATGTGACTTGGGGAACACAGATAAATTTCCCTTGGATCTTTCTCCTAGCTTGATGACAAAGAAAGGTAGAGGTCTTTTTTTTTTTAAGAAATTCTATAGTTAGACTCAAAAGAACTGCCAAGGCAGGTTTTGGATGCATGAAAGGGGAACACTCCAGCTGATAGAAGGTATCTTTCTCAGCGATCCAAGGATCTGCCCGGAGGAGGCACTAAGAGGAAATGAGGATGGCTAATGGCGATGACCACAGAAGCTTGGTATATGAGTGACTTGTGCAAAGCAGAAGGGAGAAAGGAGCCCATATTCTCAATTACCTTCCATCACACAAACACGTGGCTGCAAGATCTTCACATGTAACTTTCTAAAGTGGATACCACGAGAGAGACACACAAACAGGATCACGGGGGTGGGTGGGGGCGCTGACAAACCCAGAGCTCCATTTTGGGGGCGAGTGGGAAGGAGAAATCCTGATTCCTTACTAAACTGGAAAATGACTGGAAATAATTGAATGTTTTTAATATGGAGAATTGTCTCAAGTTGTCTTCTTATTAAAATCAATTATAAGATTGGTGAAAGATATTTTAAATGCCTAAAATTCTAGCAATTTTTTTGGATGTGTTCATCTTTGGGGTGATTCTCTTAACTAATCATAAAGTTTTTTAGTACAAAACTGAATCTAAAATCAGCTGATTAGAAATGTCTTTCCGAGGCTGGAAGCACATATACTTTAGAAGCTACCTCTTATTAATAATACATTCAAATATAGGAAGCATTATAACATGCAACGTCTTCCAGCTAAAAGAGCTTTCTTGTAGGTATCTAATTTAGAGACAGTATTGTTAACAATGTTGACATTTAAGTGGCCATAGCTAAAGCTTTGCAGAGAACATTCCATTACAATAACTGTGAAAACCTACAACTTTTCTTGGTGTTCAACTTAACAGAATATAAATGTGTTGGTTGATTGTGTGAAGATTGAAACAACTTTCATAACTAGAAAGTTTACCTGATGATTTGAACAAAAAGACGTCTTAGGGAAAAGCCTTGGATACAGAGGCACTACAACAACAACAATGGAAGATTTATGGCGTACCGAGTCTACTCTGAGCTTTGTATCTGAGATCAGGGTTAGGTATACAAGCCCATACTTTCTGCTTCACAGAATCAGTCCACTTTCAAGACTCCAGCCCTAGCCTGCTACAAGACTAGTCTAATTGGATGCCCCATCAGATTAAACACAACATTTCTATACCTGAGTGGTCCACACCATCCACCATGCCCTACCCGCCTACATCACTTCAGAAGAAAATCCAAACCTCCTTCCCTTTCTGACTTTCCCGTATTCCAATTGGATCAGCTGACTAGTACAATAAGTTTTTAATTTTTCATAATAACTTACTTCCTATCCTTTTATCCATGACTGTCATTATACTCAAGTCACACCCAAACTATTGATATTCTTCTAGGAAGTTTTTCTGTCTCTCTCTCCATTCTATTTGGCTCTAGACTCCACTGACAAGCTAATCTCCCAGAACTTCACTTTTAGTTGGTAACTCTATTCCTAAAAACCCTCAATGTCTGTTCACTCCCTCCTAAGCCTGGGGAACAATGACTCCCACAAGTGACTTAGGTCCTATTTCTTCTCATCCCCGATGCCTGACTATAACTCTCAAGGCTTATCTCTGAAAATGCCCGGCCATTCCCAGCTCTCCTTCTTTACACAGACCACTGCCCTCTCCTTTCCCATCCTCTGTACCTTCAATATCTCACTCGAATACCAGTTCCTCCAAGGACATTTCACTGAAAGTGTCAGCCTCACCTGTCTGCTATCTTACTTCATACATACGTAAGCTCCAGCAGGGCAGGGACCTTGCAATTCAGAGATTACCTGTGGGACTTCACCCACAGGAATTAATCAATATTTATAATTTGTTTGTTTTAATTATGGGAAAAGATTTTACACTATTATGATTTCAAAAAGCGGTGAGACCCTAAAAACTAATGTAAAGTGGAATTTTACTAATTAAATCACATTTTTAACATAGAGCAGAGCTGGCTAATTAAAGGAAGCTTGTAACAAATCATTTTTTAAATGAAAGTAAAACTGCAATATTAATAATCATTAGCAGATATGTTTGGTTTGATAGAAATTTAAATATTCACAAATAAGTTTTTTAAAATATTGGGTCATAATTTACAATATTCAACAACTTCATGATTTGATTAAGTTTGGGAGTTAAGCAAATACTTTGTAGCATAAATTATTATTAATCAGAAATAAATTATAATGTTTCTAGAAATCTTAATGATAACAACAAAAATTAACATTTGTATAATAGCAGATTTTTTAAAGATTTACTTTCAAATGCATTATCTAAGTTGGCCTTTGTAACAATATTTTCAGATAAATAATGAATAGAACTCCCATTTTAGAGAAGAAAAAAATAAAATCGAAGAACCACATATATTCATAAACTCATTTGACTCTCAACACTGAAGGATAATTGTTCCTGTTTTTTATTTTAGAGAAGAAACAATTGAAGCTGTGAGAGGTTAAATAACGTGTCCATAGTCACTGAGTTGGTAAGTAGCACATTTGGGATTTATAAATCCCAGTCTGTACAACACCAAAGTCTCTGTCTTTCTGTACTTCTTCCAACATGTATCATGATATAGCACAAAGAGCATGTATACCATGACTGGGAATAAAAATATTTTTATTGAGTGTCTGCTTAATATATCAGACTTTGTCCTTTATCTTAATGGTAATCCTTTAAAGTCATTTTATTTAGAATAAAGCTCTTTAATTACACTTAATATATGGCAGGCATTAATTAGCAGATGGGAATAAAAGTTTGAGAATACTTTACAGATAACAGAGCAGAGGACAAGTAAATGATTGTCCGATCATACTTTTAATAAGTGGGAAACAGGATTAGAAAACATATCTACAAGAATTCAAAGAAATAATTCATACAAAATCTTCTTTTTAACTTTAATTATCACCAAAAGAAAATGTAAAATTCACATCTGTTCCAAAACTGCTAAAATTTTCTCACAAGTATAATTTTCATGATTTTTTTTTTTGCACAAGACAATTATAAATCAGGAGTTTTATAAAGCTTCGATTCCCCATTAAATACTATGTTGGGAAAGTAATAATTGGATTCTCTTTCCTCCCTTGACTATTCCAGGACCAGCTAGCTACTCTGCTGTTGAAAATTATTCTTTGTTGGCTAAACTTTTTTACATATAACTCCAATTAGGTTATCATCCAAAGTTACAGTGGTTTAACCACACTGGATTTTACATTACTATATCAGATTTAGAGAAGAACATCATTCTGTATGCAAAGTGTTTGAATTACAAAGCACAATACGTAAAGGGGAAAAAACACTTCTTTCTGAGCTTTGACAACTTTCTTGGCGCACAGTTTGAAAAGGAGAAGTTCGAATTATGTTGGAGTGCCTCTACCTTCTGTAAAGCATATTTTATGGTAGCAATCTCTATGGCTAGATCACATTATATACACATTTCCTAAATAACCAGAAAATAGTTGTATTTTTATGAAAATAAATAACACAGATAAGAGAAAAAAATCTTGGATTGTAATTCTGACTCTATATGAAACTTGCTGTGTGACCTTAAGCGAGAAAACTCTCTGAGCCTCAGTTTCCTTTTTTTAATAAGAAAAAGGTGGTGTTAAGTTCTACCTATGTGAAAATGCAGGATGTCTACCTTAAAAATAAACTTTAATACTAAGAAATCCACCATGCCTTTTTAGGAAGAGCACCATACAACAATTTGGTTCATGTTACTCTTCCAGACAAGTTAGACGCAGCTGTGTAGCTAAAGAAGCAGAAAAGAGGCCAAGACAGGAAATACTCTTTCCAGCTCTTTCTACACTGCACTAAGAAACCATAGGCAGGTTATTTAGATTCTCTCTGTCCAGGTTTGTCCTTCTGTGGTATCAGAGAGCTGTCAGAATTTCTTTCTTTATTTTTAATTCTCACAAGCCTGGAAAAAATGAAGTCCCTTGAAAAGCTCCAAATAGTCTCACCAGTAATTTTACAGCAATTAAAATCAGGTAACATAATAATAATTTTTTTTTGACATTTCAGTGTTACTTAGGCTTTGACCTAAGTAGACAAAATCAACTCGAGTCAGAAATTTTAAAAATCAAAGTGGCCCTTTTGTATTGTGTAGACCTCCTGACACGATTAATTTACTGACTTGGTTTGCATTTATTTATTTCCTTCTACTCCCCTACCTTCCTAAAGCAGCCCTCCCACTAGCAGCAGATGCCTCTGGTACCCTGTGCCCTTCAGTCTCAACCATTTCTGTGTATATCTGCCTGACTTACAAGGGCCCGCATCTCTTCACCGGAGGGCTTTCCTGGCCAGTGAGGTCTGTTCCTCCTCAGCTTGTAGCAGATTGGAAATGCCTGAGAATTAATGGCCCTCCTGAGTAGCCGTCATCCAAGGCTGTACAAACACCTGAGCCTCCCCTGAGGCGTGGGTTCCACACATTTCCCAGAGCTTTCTGGTGGCATTTAGCCCCAGTTGCCCACACCCTTTATTGTCTGCCTTCCCTGGCCTGCTCAACTTTCCCACTTCCCTAGGGTGTTTTCTGGGATCACCTACCAATTAAACTATATAAACATGAATCTCTGTTTTAGGGTCTGTTTCTAGGGGACCCAAACTATGCAGTGTCAGCTATATAAGAGCAGACGACGGGCTATGTTATGGGATGATTTATGTCTCCCGCTCTGCCCCCAAAATATGTTGTAGTCCTAACTCCCAATACCTCAGAATGTGACCCTATTTGGAAATAGGGATGTTACAGATGTAATTAGTTAAGATGAGGTTATCAGGCTGGGCCCTAAAACAATGTGACTGGTATTCTTATAAGAAGGAGGAGACACAGACGGAGAGACACACATGGAGAAGATGTATGTTGACTTGTGATGACAGAGGCAAAGACTGAGTGTTGAAGCTGCAAGTCAAGGAATACCAAGGATGGACGTCTACCACCAGAAGCTAGGAGGAGGCAAGGATGGATTCTGCCCAGAGCCTCAGAGGGAGCATGGCCTTGCTGACACCTTGGTTTCTGACTTCCAGCCTCCAAAAGTGCTTTGTTACAGCAGCTGTGGGAAACTAAAATAGACGACACTACCTACTCCAAGGGTTTTCCAAAGACCATCTCAACTGCTTATTTTCTCATTTAGAGGTTCCTTCTTCTAACCTCCCTGGTGTTCCAAATCCCTCACTTTATACTTTGACTTTAATGTCTTCTTCTGTTTCTCCCTTAGTTTGGTTACATATTCGTTACTATTCTCTGTTTCATTGACCTTGATCTCTTACTCAATTTTTAGCTCTGCAGTATACTTTGAATTAGCACAGTGGTTATCAAACTTTAGTGTACATCAGAATCTCCTGGTAGCTTGGTTAAAACACAGATGGTGGGATCCTCACCCCGAGAGTTTCTGATTTGGTAGGTCTACTTAGGGCTGAGAATTTGTATTTCTAGCAAATTCAAGTTCCCAGATGCTGCTGGTCATAGACCACACTTGGAGAATCTGATTTTAGGGAGCTGTCAGAATTTCCCATTCTAAACCACTATCTGTGGCTTGACACCCCTCCTCCAGTCAGTGATAGCTTCCCCACCCCCATTTTCCACATCAGAACAAGGGGAGTCTCATCCACAAAGATAAAGATCTCAAGGCTTTGTGGTGCCTGAGGTCACTAGAAGCTCCTGGATACGATTCGCTGCGTTGATACACATCTTAAACACTGCTGTCAGACTCATATTTCTAAAGCACAGATATGATTGGATAATTTCTTGGCTTCGTTATTTTTTCAGGTTGAAATTCAAACTCCTTAGTATGATATAAAAGATCTGTGGTAATCTCACACTTGCCTCATCCTCCAGCCTCATCCCCCTTTTTTGTCCTGTAGTGGGAGCAGAGCAGACACTGGGAAACAATATTTATTGGGCACCTCCTATAGGCTGGCATTGTACTAGTTGCGTTATATGTATTACCTCATTCCGTCACCGCACAAACCTACAAAGAAGGAATTATTCATTTCCACTTTACAGATGAGGAAATCGAGGCACAGTCAGCTAAATAACTGCCTGAACACAGTCGCCCTGCCTCTGACCATCCGAGCCTGGATTCAAACCCAAGTCTAAGTGATTCCTAAACCCTCCCACCCTGTGGCCTCCTCACTGGAATGACCAAACATCCTGGTGTGCCTGGGACAGTGCCTGTTTATTCCTGTTGTCCCAGGGTAATTATGAAAAGCACTCCTCTTCACTCTCAAAAGTATCCTCCTGGTTTTGTTGATGAATTACACGGCCCCTCTGCCTATGCTCTAAATCCACCATGCTACCAGCTGTTTCTGGAATGCTCTATATTCACTCATGATTCCATTTCTTTTCGTGTGCTGTTCCTTCTGCCTAGAATGTCCTTTCTTTCCCTTGTCTCCTGGAGAAATTATGCCCAGTTCTTGGGACTTGGCTCTTCTTCATTGTCTCTGGGACGTCTCCCCATCCTCTAGCTACAGGCAAGGGGTTTGATACGCTCCTCTGTGTTCCTTCTAATGCCATGTTTACTGGTATTCTAGCCTAATTTTTTGAGTACTTGGCAATCTTCTCTACCAGCTTGTGAATTCCTCAGTGTTTGGACTGTACCTTAACTATCTCTGTATACCCACAGTGCCTACAATTTTTATGGCCCAGAGCAGATGATTATTAAATATTTGTTGAATGATTGGATAAATGAAATAATAAAATGTGAAAGATCTAGCCATCTGCAGAAATTATTATAAAAAATATAAAAAGTAGAAACAAGATCTTTCAAAAGGAGCAGGCTTAAACCAGCTAGCTCTGGTTTACTTTACTTGGAGGCTGCTTAAATTCTAAGCGAGTGTCCAGAGACCTCTGACCTTGCATCAGCAGTTACACCCAGGCTGTCCTGTTTTATGAAGTGGTCCTCTTATTTGGGGTCTGAGAATTGTTCCCGATTCTCTGGACCGCACTCTATTTCTACCATGTGCCTCGTGCCCTTAAATATTTTCCTGTCCTCTCTTATCCTGTGGTTGGAGTCAACTGTTTGGGCTGGAACCTTCACTCCACCATTTCCTAGCTAGGTGACTATGTGAAAACCTCTTAAGTTTCCTAAGCCTCAGTTTTTTTACCTGAAAATCTGTAGAATTCACTGCCTAGCTCAGAGGGTTGTTATAACAATTAAATAAGTTTTGTAAAGTGCTTGACATAGTTGCTGGAACATAGTAAGAATCACTGAATTTTAGTTATGATTTGGGGGAATAGTATTATTATTCCTTCTTTATGCTATACTTTCTTAGACTGGAAACCTTGTTTTCTCCAATTATCTATTTTTTTTACCTTTGTCCTTCAGGACTTATATTAATTTTAGATGTCTTAATATATGTCGTATTCCCTAGATAAGCCCTACAGATGGTAAATCACTTTATGTATTCCACTTCTCCTCTGGGCTCCTAGTCCCTCCTTGCCTGACATGAACACTGTTCTATAGAAGCTTTTAAAATAAACCTGTTTAACCTTCTCACCAGATTAACTGACTGTCTTTGTATGTTTCCTCTAGAAGGCAGAGCCTGAGGCTGAGATTAAAGTGCTGACACTAGGGACATACAAGCCCAGGGTGATGAAGATGAGGAGAAGGGGAGAAGTGAGGTGATGAAAGATGTGGAATAATGCAAATCGTTATCACGATGGTTACCACTTCACACTGAGTTCGAAAGAGGTACAACAGTTCCCTTGGCAGACGTGTTTACTCTGCACAAAGGACTTTCTCCTAAGAGGTTGCAAGAGGAAGCTCACTTTGTTGGGTCTGTTGGGGGAAGAAAGGAGGGAAGATTCACCTGCTGATGAGGGATCAGCTGGGAGTCCAGCTCTCATTTCTTATTGGTCATGATTCACCATACAAGGAGACATCTCCCTGGCACTTTCGAGCTGCATCATCAGGCCCCTTGGTAACCACTCAGGAAGCCAGATCCCATGCCTACAATATGGCACTTCATTCGAATCCAAAGTGGAAAGGTGACTTGGTGTGAGTGGATGCCACTGAAGAGAGAGAAGAAAGAAGGTTATCTAGGGAAACTGAGAAGATGCACGAGATTTGTGCCTAAGATTCTCTAGGCTCCTCTGTAAAAGGTTGGACTGATGTTCGCTGCATCAAAACCCATGACTAGCAGGCTAGTCTCTAGTATTCTCTAGTCTTCTACTCTAACTATATGAATTATATGCTTATTAAAAATCAGTTATGTTGTGGGACTGGCCCGGTGACGCAAGCAGTTAAGTGCGCACGCTCCGCTGCGGCGGCCCGGGGTTTGCCCGGTTCGGATCCCGGGTGCACACCGACTCACTGCTTGGCAAGCCATGCTATGGCAGCGTCCCATATAAAGTGGAGGAAGATGGGCACGGATGTTAGCCCAGGGCCAGTCTTCCTCAGGAAAAAAAAAAAAAGAGGAGGATTGGCAGATGTTAGCACAGGGCTGATCTCCTCACACACACACACAAAAAATCAGTTATGTTGATTCCTAAATGTTTCTGCCATTTACACTTGTTATTAGAATTATACAGTTTAATGAAATACCACATAAACTGATAAAATATGAGTGTGAAAAGAATGAGAAGTGTTTGTATGAAAACTAAGGAGAATGTTTTGGAAAGACTTAATAAAGGTAAGTGTCTATAAAAAAGTGCTGTCAAAATAGGCTTATTAAGAGAGACAACCATATCCTAAGAGAGTAAGTCTTAAAAGGTCTCATCACAAGAAAAAGAATTTTTGTAACTATGTATGGTCACAGATGGTAACTAGTGTTATTGTGGTGATCGTTTCATAGTGTGTACAAACGTCAAATCATTATGTTGTACACCTGAAACTAATATAATGTGATATGTCAATTGTATCTCAATAAAAATAAATAAATAAAAGCAAGATTAAAAAAAAAGAGAGAGCCAACTGTAAAATATTTGCAAGGGAGCAACGTAAAATAATCTTCACTCAGTTGCTTCACCCATGTCTCTACATTCTTGCTCCAAGGAAAATCATACATAAAGCATGATCTGTGTGGTAATCCATGAAAGACAATGTGGAACTCCAGTCAGCAAATTCATAATCAAAGAAAGCCCTTGGCTAACAACAAGAAAAATATTGGTTATTTTTATCTACTTATTATATCTACTTATTATAAACTAAAAAGAATTTTTAGAGTTATATATGCACTATGTTTTAAGATCCTTTGCTTTAACCAGCTTTTTTGATTTGCCAGCTGTAATAGGGTGGTCTTGGTTATGCTGTGATAACAAATCACCCTCAAGTCTTAGTGAATAACACAATAAACATAATTTCTTGCTCACCCTAAGTCTGCAGGTCCTGGAAACCTGTCCTCCATGGATGACCATCTGAAGCACTTACCATATGAAGCATGTGCCCTCCGAGGTCGACAGGGAAAAGGAAGAGAAGACAGGAAGAGTTCTGCATAATGCCACCTGACAGTGATGCACTTCGCTTCTGCACATTAACCAAAGCAACCCACACAACTGCACCTAAATTCAAGGAGGTGGAGAAGTGCAATGCTCCCGTGTGCCAGAAGGGGAGAAGAGTTGGAAATAGTGGTGAACAGCAGTGACGTTCAGCACACCAACCTACCAGTGTACCCAGCATATGGAATAGGAAAACTTCTGCTCAATTAAATGAAGGAGTTTCAGGTGGAGAAACATACCAGTTTTTCTTTAAATAATTAAAATAAGTATTTAAAATGATAGCTTAGAGATTATATTTTCAAGGCTATTCTTTATTTCTGGGAGCTCGTAACCAATTAAAGCAATTCTAGAGAAGACTTTTAAATAATACTAAATCATGAACCCCTCAAAGTTTATTTCAGCCCACATAATTTATTCTGTCATCAAAATGTAAAATATTTCTCCTAATCATACATTCTGCTTTTATATTTAAAAAGTAAAGAATACTAATACATTAAAAACCTCATACCAAAAAAATCCATATATTACCAGCTGACTGCCAATATGGCAGAGTCTTTAAATGACCTAAGATACAGAAAGTTCAGTTTAAAAATATTTTGGATTTGAAAATTGATTCAAAAATCATCTAATAATATTCCTTAATGTTTTTCTTTTCTTCATCTTCTTTTTTTTTTTTTTTTTTTGCTGAGAAAGATCAGCCCTGAGCTGACATCTCTTGCCAATGCTCCTCTTTTTGCTGAGGAAGATTGGCCCTGGGCTAACATCCATGCCCATCTTCCTCCACTCCATATGTGGGACGCCCGCCACAGCATGGCTTGATAAGCGGTGCGTAGGTCTGTGCCTGGGATCCAAACCTGCGAACCCTGGGCCACCGAAGCAGAGCGTGCGAACTTAATCACTATGCCACCTGGCCGGCCCCTCTTCTTCTTCTTTTTAAAGGTAATTCCATAGTTTTCAATGTCAACTGTTAACTTAAACTTTTTAAACTTAATTTTGAACTTCAAAAGAGTTGTCTATTTAATTTAATTAATTATATTTTTAAGTTGTATTGCAACTTTTACGCTACTCTTTTCTAGATATCATTTGCTTATAAACTAGTTCTTTGGCAAATGAAATATTGGTTGCATGTATGTCTTATATCTCAGCTTGTGTTCACAAACATTATACAAATAAGTAGAATTTTTGTGTGCACTCGTTCATCTGTCTAACACATATACCCCATCCTGGGCCCAACTTCCTTGACTCAAGGCTGCTTGCTATAAACAACAGCTCCAGTCCAACAACTGGGTCTCTGGGGAGCCAGGGAATGAGAAGGGAGCATCCTTTGTTGGCCTGTATTCTCAGTATAATCCCGTGCTTACCTGATGGACAGCTTCTTTATTAGAAGCAGTAATACCTCCAAATTTTTATTTTGTCTTTAGAAAAGATAATAAATTATGCTTTTATTTAACTTTTTAAATTTTCATAACTAATTGGTATACTTTTCAGTCTGCCTATAATATGTTTTGAGTCATTAGCGAAAAGTTATATAAACAAACTATTATGGTATAAAAATGTCGGGTTGGAGAGGTGTAGAGGTGAGGTCTACTTAGAGTATTAAAGATAGATCAACCACCTTTGGCTTTGCCTTTAGTCTCAGCAACAGCAAGTGGGGAATGGACTTTAGGGGGATGGGGAGGGAGAGGGTGTGGTTGGAAAGAGCTCCCTGGGTTGTTCTGATAGCCCCCCATCCCCAGCTAAGGGCCTGTGTGCCAGAGGTAAGTCATGGCACTTGGGGAGAACTGACTGAACTGCCTACTAACTCTACCATGACCTGGAGCAAATTGCCTAACTCTTAGCCTCAGCTTCTTCATCTGATAAACCTTTATCTCCTAGCATTGTTTTGAAGGTTAAATAAGATAATAAGCATAAAGAACCTTAATGCTGTGTTTACTTACAAACTGGTTTGAAATCTCATATTGAAGTCAGTGTAACAAGTTACCATCCAGATCCCTAAAAATAATAATCAATCAGCAATTGAATTCAATACTTAAAACAACAAGAACAAAACACTTACTGTGTGTTTAGAATTAAGACCCATGTGTCTACTACTTAATTTCCCTTAAGTTGAATTTTTTTCTTATCCTTTGTGCTTATTTTCCTCAAAATTCTAGAAAAGGTGTTTACAAACTATGTGTCCACTACCCATTGGTGGGTAACAAAATAAATGTAGTGAATTGTAACTAGCATTTTTAAATGAAATAAATGGAATGGAATAGAATAGAAATAATTAGAACATATCACATGGTTTCTTAGCAAGAACTGTGTACATTGCGTTAGTCATGATGTAAAATGTATTTCTTAGTGAATATTTAAAAAAATTTGTAAAATACTCCTCTAGAACAAGCCGAAATGAAATCTGGTACATTTTCCTGCTATCAAACAAATCTGATTTTATCTTATCATCTCTTTAATCAAGAATAATAAAATATAAAATTTTTTAGCCATCTATCCAGCCAAGTTTTTCTTTAGTAACACTTAAAGCATTACAGGTCCTTTAGAATGATTCTTACACAGCTGGTATCTCAAGTAAAGCAAGTATATGGGATGTAGAACAAGAAGTGATCTGCAGTGCACCCCAAGTTACTGCTGCTGAGAGGAAGTTCCGGGGTGCTATACAGGCAGTGCCATGGCACCAGTCAAATGGTGGATCCAATTAGATTTACACTCCTCGAAGGAGGGACCTGTCCCACTTGGGTGGCTTTAAAATGTCTTTCTATGTCATATCAAGGACAGAATACAGCACCAGAGGAGAGAAAACAGCTTGTCACAGAGACCAGAGGCACAGAGACTCTATGAGTAGCAAAGTGATTCTTGAGGCAGTAAAACCTTTCCGGTTGTGCCTGCCCATTTAGGACGAGGTGGCCAACTCAAGGTCCGCAGAGTGGGCTAGCAGAGAAACATCCCCCTGAAAGACATGAAAACAGAGCCAGGTCACAGGATCCTTATATAACCTTTATAGATCATTTATATTATTGTTCAGAATCAATCATACATAGTCCCCATTCGAGGGTTTAGTCCTTCTCAAGAAATCACAAACGCCATTTTGGTAATGAATCTCCCCAGACGGGGGAAATGGGTTATCCGCACCAATTAAACCAGAGTTCTGACACCCAGTGTGGACTAAACCAGGTAAGCAACCCCCTTTCAAATCCTCCTCAATGAGGCTAATGTCTGCGTGGCTGTGCCGCCCACTGAACACGCATATAAAGGTGCCACCAGACAAGAAGCCTTTCTAGTTCATCACTGCACTGCAGGATGTCATGAAGGAAGTCACACGCTGTGGCTTCCATTAAGCCCGTGACGAATTGAATACCCTATTACTTGCGTTTTCTGCGCTAGGATTTCATTTGGTGACATCAGTGGGTACCACTGAAGTTGAAATTTGCGTGACATTTTTGCAGGTGTTGCTTTTCACCAAAAACGTTATTTTACATAGTTTAGCCACTATGTCGTGCTTTAGGTCTAGAACTAAACCTTGGGAAATCTAATGAGGTTGAAAAGAAAAGTGCAAGTTAACGGCCGAGGCTTTAACAAAGGCTCGTCCTCCCTCAGGCTCTAAAGAGTCAGTAACTGAGTTCAGTAACTGAAAATTAAATTAGAAGAAAATGCCACCTCTGCAGCTCCCGCTACCTTTAGCATTGATGGTAATAGAGAATGGGGTGGGGGCGGCAGGGTTCTGCTCAATAGAGCCATCAAGAAACTTTCAGAGCCTCGAAACAGTGTGGAAATCTGCCCTTACACTACGTCAAAAACTTCCACGGGGTGATATTTTGCCCTCTCTCTATCCTCCTTTTCCCCCATAGCCATGTCCTTGTAGTAAATTTCCTCTTCTCTTCCCTCTGTTAGTTTCCTGTTATTCAGTCTTAATTTCTATTTCCCCTCTCCCTCACTTCCTCTTTTGTTTCCTCAACTGTTTGTTTTTCCTCTCTCCCATATTTACTGCTTTACAAGAATGGTTTAACTAACGTCGTGGTTTTTGTGGTTTGCCCCGTTCAGAATCTGAGAGAAAACAGCTAAAGAGTCTCCAGTGCCAGGAAAGCGTACGGCTTTTGACTCTATCTGGTCATATCAAATGAACAGGCACGACTTTCTCAGGCCGGCATTATCAGGCTACGTGATAAGGGCAAGCAGGAAGGACTCACCAGCAGTGCCCATATTCTTTACAAAGGCAGAGGCGGGGGCAAAGAAAAGAAAACAAATTAGACCTTATCAGGATCCTTCCTATTCTTCGAAGAAGCATCTCTAAAAAACAATCAAGCAAGCTTGTCAGTTTCGCCAAAAATCAGCGATGCTTTAATATAATAAGATAGTACTGCCACCCCTTTACTTCTAAACAAATTACTAAAGAACCTAACTATGTTATACAGCTATAAAGAAATAAAGGCTATTTTATCATAATTTGATTATGCTACAAAGCACTCTGCATAGCAATTCGTGGATCTAATTTTAGTTGTAATAATCTCTTGCCCTGTTATGTAAATGGAAAGACTTTCTACAGACTTCAGACAGCGGTAAGCTTAGGATCGAGAGCGTGCGAAAGCCATAGTTCAATTCCTCTAAAGTGATCTGCATCATATGTTGCAGCACATTTTTCTGCCCATGCACAAAAGCTAGTATCTGCTGCAAATTAACCATCCTTTTCTAAATTCTACAGATGCCCTCTGAGAGTTTACCGATTCAAATTAAACCCAAGTCCCACAACTACAAAATAACACCGGGCATTTAAAATTTTCTCAAAATACTTCCTCCTTTTGTAACTGTTTCTGAATTTTTCCCTTCCTCTTAAAGAAAAGACATGTTGAACTTTACGGCAAGTGCACATTAGTTCTCACTTCCAGTTCTTGTCGTTCCACTCATTTTCAGAAGGTTTAACCGCCAGGATTGTCCCATTCCACCTAAGTCTCTGCAGGCCACAGAGATGCAAGTTCTGGTCTGGCCCCAGAGCAGACATAACTCTGACTCAGCTTCACATACCGGAATGCAAGAGGAGAGAGAGAGAGGCCTGTTCCTCAGGGCTCTTTGGTTGCTCTTTGAAATGCAATTTTATAATAATCCAAAAGTTAGCTACTCCCAGGAGGGACATCCCTGGGACTCCCTCGGGGACGGCTGCAACCACTGAGAACTGCCAGGCTTCCCTCTTCACTGGCCCTTTTCCTTCATCCCTCTACAGTCTAGCTTTATTCACTCCTGCTGCAGACTTTTTCCCACACCTTGGAAGACATGGTGCGGACCACCACCAACTCTCTTCCCATGGCTTCACCACGTGGGAAGGCATGGCCCTCTGCCTTCGATGCAGGCACAAGGTATCCTGGGGGAGGTCCTTCCTTGTTCCTGCCTAAGTCAGATGCTCCCCCCACCCCCCAGACCCTCTTCCCACACCACACACCATGGCCAGGGAAGTTGTTCTGCAACTAGTGGTCCTCACTAAGACTGATCAGAGTGGGATTGCAACACATTTCCACTCTACGTGGGCTATGGCTTTCTGAGTTTGCATGAAGGCACGAAAAGAAGAAAAACAATGAAGAGTTAGATATTGATACTTGATGCCAAGCACATCTTTTTCAACCTTTTCCCCTTCAAGTTAAAAATTACTGTTATTTCCAAAATTGCCTCTTTATGCAAGGATTTTATATCTATTGTTGTCACAGGGGAAAATTATTTGTATATATGTAAACTTTTCAATATTGATTTTCATTGATCAAGAGATTAAATATTTCTAGAGAGTGGCCGGGCTGGGACATGATGCCTACTGTTGATTAATTTAAATTAGAACTGTTATCTAAGCAATACATGAGAAAATATAGAATGCCTATTGCATAGGTGTATTATTTTATTCTTCGACTTAATACATCTATTAATTCTTTAAGATCTCTCTTCACCCAGACCTCTCTACCCACTCCACTCCCACCTCAAGGAGTGCAATAATTTTAAACAGCAAAGCCTTTGCTAAATTTTGGGGGGTATTTTTTTCCTCTGATTTCTTTATAAATATTTGAATTAATCACAAACTTCAATCCCAAAATACAGAATTATACATAATTTTTGGAATATACAAAGAGAAGTTACTATTTCAACCCAAATTAAAATGTGTTTTTTCCTCTATCCCCCAAAAAAGTTTTATTGTACTTTTATAAGCTTTTCTTTCTGCATAGCACTGCAAACACATTGCTGTTACAAGCAGTGTTGTCAGGGAAGGGAGTGTGAGCTTTAATTCAAGTCCTGATTAGGTCACCTACTGGCTGTGGGCATTGGTTAGTTTCTGGGCCCCAGTTTTTTCACCTATGCCCTAATATAATAAAATATGTGGAGATGCTTAGTAAACAGTAAAGTGATATACAAAAATAAGGTAAAAATAAGGTATCAGTCAAGATTCAACCAGGGAAGCAGAACCAGTATACATATTTTCATATGTATTTTTTATTTTTGTATATATTTATACAAAATATATATATATGTATGCATAAATATTTATTCATATGTGTGTGTACATGGATTTATTACAGGGAATTCTGGGCTATGCAGTCTCTGCAGGCTGTCTCCACATCAAGTTCTGGAGCCCAAATGGCACAGGCAAGCAGGAGTGAAGATCACAAACAGGCGGGAACTGTCTCAAGCATGTCTATTCTTGTTGCCTCTGACCTTGGTGACAAGAGTATTCTGCAGAATCTGGGGGCCCTCGTCCTGGAGCTGAACATAAATACCTGGCTAGGGAGTCAGAGAAACTGAATGAAGGCTGAGGGAGAGGGAGGGCAATTGTAGGCCCAGCTACTGCTCTTCATGTCAACAAGGTGAATGTAGAACTATTTTAGTTTTCCTTCCTCTCTGCTACCTGGAGTCTCTGCACCTCAGGGATGGCCCAGGCCCTCTTTAGCGGACTTACACCTGGTTAAGTCAGGACCACCCAGGGTGTTCTCCCTTTTGATTAACTCAAAATCAACTAATTTTGGACTTTAATTACATCTGGAAAACTCCTTCATGGCAGCACCTAAACTAGTATTTGACTGAATACCTGGGAGAAGGTGTGCATATGCTACAAAATGGCTGCTGCTTCCCATCTGCTCTTCAACTCTTGTGAGAAAATCTCCCTTGACGCCCACACCAACCAAAAGCATACTAAAAAGGGAATTCTGGGAAAGGTAGTTCAACCAAGATGACACATCACAAAGCCATCCCATGATCAATAAGAATAGTTTCTACCCTAGAAGAAAAATATAAGCAGCCTACTATACAAATGCCAAAGATGGCCCAGGGGGTCACTCTCTGTCGTTGTTCTTCCCTCTTCCCTCGCCCGCCCCTAGACTCAGTCTCATGCCCCCATTCTTCCTGACAAGCAGCACATCTCTGTGGTTAATTGGTCCTGAGTGGGATGAGTGCACATGGAGGGGAACCTGCTCTTCCTCTCCCTGCTCCCAGCCGTCCTGAGCGCCACATAGTTAGAAATGCAGTCATCTAGTGATGACCTACTTGTGAACATAAGACGCCGTCACCACAGCACCACATTTTGCTTTCGTTGTGGACAAAGGACATTTTTCCTCCTCCTTTAGAAGTCGACGGAGGCCCTCCTCCTATGTCCTTGCAGTGCCTTTCTCTCCTTAGTCTTGGCTTTGAGGAACAGGTTGGACATGTATTTTTAAACACAGTCTCTCCTCCACTGCTTCTTTCTTCACTCTCCTGAATTGTAGGGCGTATACACGTCAAAGCGCAGTACGGATGGGACTATTTGAGGAATTTCTTTTCAATGCAGTCACAAAATAAATTCTTTAACTAGACCTTCAGGTATTTCTTGATAACTCACATTACTAGTGGAAGAAAATTTTGACACTATAGGTTCCCAGGATCCTGACTAAAATGAAGTTTGATTTGTTGCCCATTATCTCTCTAGTATTGAGGGTCATTCTCACAAGCTGTAGCTTGAAGCCTGCGCCAAACAGCCCCCCAACCCATATCTGAGGAGACAACAGAGGCCGCATTCAGTGCCTCTGCAGCAAGCCAACCCTCCTGGCAGCCCTGACATGATGTTGCTTCTACCTGTCATAATGAGATTTTTTTTGGTCCACAGTGGCCAAGCCTCTGCCACACAGTCCTGTCCTAATATCCTGGGTCTCCATTCTGCTGTATCAATTTTCTGCTTGATTCTCTGCTTCAATCCTGGCACCTACAAAGCTTGTACTTTGATGCGCCCCCTACGACAGGCCTTCTGAGGGTAGTCAACTGCCTCTGAATGCCAGTTGCTGTGACGGGGTATCCACTACTTATGGCTGGATCTCCTGGAAGAAGCCTTCAATTCCATCTGCCTGGATCATTCCTTCTTTGCCACTAGCAGTCCTAAAACAACCCTGTCCTCTCCCTCCCCCAATGGCCTATTCCAGTCACTTGCTGGCCTGTACATTTCTTGCCTACTTGTGTGTCAGTCTCACACTCACTACCCAACTGTCCCAAATGTTCTGAATACCTACTGCCAGCACTTCTCCTGGGAGCTTACCCAGGAGAAAAAAGGGTCTGTTTGGGTTCTCAGTTCTGGGCCCTACCAGGTAGGCCCATTTTACTACTGATCAAACAGTTGTGGTGGATAATTATGAACATGTGATTTTTTTTCACAGAGATGCAAAAATCATGCAGAAGCCAAAGTATATCAAGAATAAATTTCACAAAATCTTAATGTTTCTATGCTGACAAAATAATTAGATACAAAATTCATAAAAATCTCAATGAAGCAATTATAGCTGTTGATTAGCATAGTTTATATTTAGTATAGAATGGGATTTCTTTCTCTCTCTTTCTCTTTCTTTCTCTTTCATCTTTCTTTCTTTCTTTCATCTTTCTTCCTTCCTTCCTTTCTTTCTTTCTTTCTTTCATCTCTCCCTCTCTCTCCCTCTCTCTCTCCCTCTCTCTCCCTCTCCCTCTCCTTCTCCCTCTCCCTCTCCCTCTTTCTTTCTTTCTTCCTTTCACATTCTGAAACATACAGTTTTGAGCCAGGAATTGTGCTAAGCCTAGGGAATAAAGGATGAATTTATATATCTATAATATACATGCACAAACACATGTTACTGACCCTTTGAGTTTCACATCCTCGAGATTGAGACAAATGAAAACAAATAATTACAGCGCATGATGAGAGCCTACAGAAATGAAAGTGCTTGATTTTGTCTAGAAATGTTGGAGGAGGCATTTTAAGGAAATGAACACGAGTTGACTCTTGAAGAACAATTAGGATGAATTCAGCAGACAGGTAAGGTGAGTAAAGGACTTTCTAGGTAAATGGAATAGAAAGGCAGAGACATAAAGAGGAATGTGGTACATTTAGGGAACTGCAGGGAGTTCCATACTGCTGGCATCTAGGGTTAGTCCAGGAGCAATTGTAAGCAGAGTCTGAAAAAGTAGACAGGTCTGAACTCATGACTTGTAAGTCATGCTGTGAATCCAGGACTTCATCCTGCAGGTGATGAGAAGTTACTGGAGGATTCTAAGCAGTGGAGTGACATGAATTTGTTTTATTTATTTATTTTTTTTTGGTGGCCCTTTCCCTGACCCCTAATCTCCCTTCTCCTGCCTGTTCTCCATTACTTGGTATTCCTTCTCTTCTGCCTCACCTTCACAATCTAGCTATCCATTGTTCTAGCCCTTAAAAGCCCTAATCTCTGCCACCTTGATAATAGAAGGGGATAATATTTACTGGGTCTCTATAATGATCAGCCATTGTGTAAGTAGGTACACATTTGTTATTGAATTGGAGTCACAGTTATGCATGTGCATTATCTCCATTTCACAGATGAGAACACTGAGGTTCCTAAAGACCAAAGTGCCTAAGAGAACACAGCAAGTAAGGAATAGCACCAGCATTGTAATTGAGGTGTGTCTGACTTCAAGGGCCGTGCTCAACTAACCCTTTCTAATGTAATCGCTGCAGGGTTATATAAATTCTGAAACTCAGTTAAAATTCTTTTATTCACATATGACCTTTTGGAGTCAAGCTTTCAGTCTGAAACAAGTTTACAGGGAAGATCTTTTTGATGAGACCAACTTGAGGCTCAGAAGGAGGTCCCTCAAATCTTTCTACGTGGTGGACTGCCTCCTCTGTCTTCACTCGTTGATCCAATTTTGCCTGGGACCAGATCATGACCAAGAAAATGTGGTTGATTTGATATTCTCAGAATTCCTATTTCATTAGATGACATTTGCATGTCCACTGTTCAAGACATGTCCTGCTTTCTGTGGCTCTGAAGCTCTGTGTAGATTAACTGATTTGACTTTCTAAACCTGGCCCTATTCATCAGTCCCAGAATTACCCGGCATGTCCTGTTCTGACATAGCCAGAATCCTCACCAGTGTCTCACCTGGTACATTGGCTTCATGATGTGTGTGTGTTTTGTTTACCATCATGTTTCCATTATCTCACTGGTATAATCTTCTAAAACTGCACCCAGTCTTTGCTCTAGTTCACTATTCGTTTTTCGGTCCATTCCTTTTTGTGCTACTGGCTGCATCTTCCTTCCTGTATTTCTCCAATATTGATATATGTTAACTTTTATTTCTTATGCCTGGTTATTTTTTTTTTTAATTTTTTGTTTATTGCAGTAACATTGGTTTATGACATTGTAAAAATTTCAGGTGTGCATCATTGTACTTCTATTTCTGCATAGATTACATCATGTTCACCACCAAAATACTAATTACAACCCATCACCACACACATGTACCAAATTATCCCTTTCACCCTCCTCCCTCCCCCCTTCCCCTCTGGTAACCACCAATCCAATCTCTGTCCCTATGTGTTTGTTTATTGTTGTTATTATCTACTACTTAATGAAGGAAATCATACGGTATTTGACCTTCTCCCTCTGACTTATTTCACTTTGCATTATACCCTCAATGTCCATCCATGTTGTCACAAATGGCTGGATTTCATCGTTTCTCATGGCTGAGTAGTATTCCATTGTGTATACATACCACATCTTCCTTATCCATTCATCCCTTGATGGGCACTTAGGTTGCTTCCAAGTCTTGGCTATTGTGAATAACGCTGCAATGAACACAGGGGTGCACGTATCTTTACGCATTGGTGTTTTCAAGTTCTTTGGATAAATACCCAACAGTGGAATAGCTGGATCATATGGTAGTTCTATCCTTGATTTTTTGAGGAATCTCCATACTGTTTGCCATAGTGGCTGCACCAGTTTGCACTCCCACCAGCAGTGTATGAGAGTTCCCTTCTCTCCACATCCTCTCCAACACATGTTGTTTCCTGTCTTGTTAATTCTAGCCATTCTGACGGGCGTGAGGTGATATCTCATTGTAGTTTTGATTTGCATTTCCCTGATAGTTAGTGACTTTGAACATCTTTTCATGTGTCTGTTGGCCATCTGTATATCTTCTTTGGAGAAATGTCTGTTCAGGTCTTTTGCCCAGTTTTTAATTGGGTTGGTAGTTTTTTTGTTGTTGACATGCATGAGTTCTTTATATATTTTGGAGATTAAGCCCTTATCAGACGTATGGTTTGCAAATACCTTCTCCCAATTGTTAGGTTGTCTTTTCGTTTTGTTGATGGTTTCCTTTGCTGTGCAGAAGATTTCTAGTTTGATGTAGTCCCATTTGTTTATTTTTTCTATTGTTTCTCTTGCCCGGTCAGACGTGGTGTTTGAAAAGATGTTGCTAAGACCGATGTCGAAGAGCGTACTGCCTATGTTTTCTTCTAGACGTTTCACAGTTTCAGGTCTTACATTCAAGTCTTTAATCCATTGGGAGTTAATTTTTGTGTATGGTGTAAGGTAAGGGTCTACTTTCATTTTTTTGCATGTGGCTATCCAGTTTTCCCAACACCATTTGTTGAAGAGACTTTCTTTTCCCCATTGTATGTTCTTGGCTCCTTTGTCAAAGATTAGATGTCCATAGATGTGTGGGTTTATTTCTGGGCTTTCGATTCTATTCCATTGATCTGTGTGTCTGTTTTTGTGCCAGTACCATGCTGTTTTGGTTACTATAGCTTTGTAGTATATTTTGAAGTCAGGGAGTGTGATACCTCCAGCTTTGTTCTTTTTTCTCAGGATTCCTTTAGCTATTCGCGGTCTTTTGTTGTTCCATATAAATTTTAGGATTCTTTGTTCTATTTCTGTGAAAAATGTTGTTGGAACTTTGATAGGGATTGCATTGAATCTATAGATGGCTTTAGGAAGTATGGACATCTTAACTATGTTAATTCTTCCAATCCAAGAGCATGGAATATCTTTCCATTTCTTTGTGTCTTCTTCAATTTCTTTCAGAAATGTTTTATAGTTTTCGGTGTACAGATCTTTCACCTCTTTGGTTAAGTTTATTCCTAGGTATTTTATTCTTTTTGTTGCAATTGTAAATGGGATGGTATTCTTAATTTCTCTTTCTGCTACTTCGTTGTTAGTGTACAGAAATGCAACTGATTTTTGTATGTTGATTTTGTATCCTGCAACTTTACCATATTCGTTTATTACTTCTAAAAGTTTTCTGGTGGATTCTTTAGGGTTTTCTATATATAAAATCCTGTCATCTGCAAATAGTGACAGTTTCACTTCTTCCTTTCCAATTTGGATCCCTTTTATTTCTTTCTCTTGCCTGATTGCTCTGGCTAGGACTTCCAGTACTATGTTAAATAGGAGTGGTGACAGTGGGCATCCTTGTCTGGTTCCTGTTCTTAGAGGGATGGCTTTCAGTTTTTCAACATTGAGGATGATATTAGCTGTGGGTTTCTCATATATGGTCTTTATTATGTTGAGATACTTTCCTTCTATACCCATTTTATTCAGAGTTTTTATCATAAATGGATGCTGTATCTTGTCAAATGCTTTCTCTGCATCTATTGAGATGATCATGTGATTTTTATTCTTCATTTTATTAATGTGGTGTATTACGTTGATTGATTTGCGAATGTTAAACCATCCCTGCGTCCCTGGAATAAATCCCACTTGATCATGGTGTATAATCTTTTTAACGTATTGTTGTATGCGATTTGCTAGTATTTTGTTGA
This sequence comes from Diceros bicornis minor, assembly GCF_020826845.1. Lineage (NCBI taxonomy): Eukaryota > Metazoa > Chordata > Mammalia > Perissodactyla > Rhinocerotidae > Diceros > Diceros bicornis. The sequence goes on from NC_080740.1 coordinate 15,325,097, forward strand.
GGATTTTTGCATCGATGTTCATCAGTGATATTGGCCTGTAATTTTCTTTTTTTGTATTGTCCTTGTCTGGTTTTGGTATCAGGGTAATGTCAGCTTTGTAGAATGAGTTAGGGAGCTTCCCCCCCTCCTCAATTTTTTGGAAGAGTTTGAGAAGGATAGGTATTAAGTCTTCCTTGAATGTTTGGTAGAATTCCCCAGGGAAGCCGTCTGGTCCTGGACTTTTATTTTTGGGGAGGTTTTTGATTACTGTTTCAATCTCCTTACTGGTGATTGGTCCATTCAAATTCTCTACTTCTTCTTGATCCAGTTTTGGAAGGTTGCATGATTCTAAGAATTTATCCATTTCTTCCAGATTGTCGAATTGGTTGGCATATAGCTTTTCATAGTATTCTCTTATAATCTTTTGTATTTCCAAGGTGTCTGTTGTAACCTCTCCTCTTTCATTTATGATTTTACTTATTTGTGCCTTCTCTCTTTTTTTCTTGGTGAGTCTAGCTAAAGATTTGTCAATTTGGTGATCTTTTCAAAGAACCAGCTCTTGGTTTTATTAATTTTTTCTATTTTTTTTTGGTCTCTATTTCATTTATTTCTGCTCTGATTTTTATTATTTCCCTTCTTCTACTGATTTTGGGCTTGGTTTGTTCTTCTTTTTCCAGTTCCTTTAGGTGCATTGTTAGATTGTTTATTTGAGATTTTTCTTATTTGTTGAGATAGGCCTGTATCGCTATAAACTTCCCTCTTAGAACCACTTTTGCTGTATCCCATAAATTCTGGCATGTCGTATTTTCATTTTCATATGTCTCCAGGTATTTTTTGATTTCTTCTTTGATTTCTTCGTTAACCCAGTTGTTGTTCAGTAGCATTTTGTTTAATCTCCACGTATTTGTGGCTTTTCTGATTTTCCTCCTATAGTTGATTTCTAGTTTCATACCGTTGTGGTCAGAAAAGATGCTTGGTATTATTTCAATCTTCTTAAATTTATGGAGACTTGTTTTGTGGCCTAATATGTGATCAATCCTGGAGAATGTTCCATGTGCATTTGAAAAGAACGTGTATTCTTCGGTTTTTGGATGGAATGCTCTGCATATATCTACCAGGTCCATCTGTTCTAGTGTGTCATTTAAGGCCAATGTTTCCTTATTGATCTTCTGTTTGGATGATCTATCCGTTGGTGTAAGTGGAGTGTTAAAGTCCCCTACTATTATTGTATTACTGTCTATTTCTGTTTTTATGTCTGTTAATAATTGCTTTATATATTTAGGTGCACCTACATTGGGTGCGTAGATATTTACAAGTGTTATATCCTCTTGTTGGATTGTTCCCTTGATCATTATGTAATGCCCTTCTTTGTCTCTTTTTACAGTTTTTGTTTTAAAGTCTATTTTGTCTGATATGAGTACTGCTACCCCAGCTTTCTTTTCATTGCCATTTGCGTGGAGTATCTTTTTCCATCCCTTCACTTTCAGTTTGTGAGTGTCTTTAGGTCTGAAGTGTGTCTCTTGTATGCAGCATATATATAGGTCTTGTTTTTTTATCCAGTCAGCCACCCTATGCCTTTTAATTGGAGCATTTAGTCCATTGACGTTTAAAGTAGCTATTGATAAGTATGTACTTACTGCCATTTTTTAACTTTTTTTTTTCTCAGTGTTTTAGTAGTCCTTCTCTGTTCCTTTCTTCTTCTATACAGAATTGATGGTCACTTTAGTTTGAACTCTGTCTGAAAGCTGCACTCTTAACTCCCTTCCTCCCTCCTTTTATGTTTTTGATATCATATCTAACCTCTTTTTTGTGTATTTGTATCCATTACGTTCTAATCACGGAAATAGATAATTTTTCCTATTTGTGGTCTTCTCTTTTCCCCTTAAATCAGTCCCTTTAATATTTCTTGTAGTACTGGTTTCTTGGTGACAAACTCCTTTAATTTTTGCTTATCTGGGAAAATTTTGATCTCTCCTTCCATTTTGAATGATAACCTTGCTGGGTAGAGTATTCTTGGCTGTAAGTTTTTTCCTTTTAGCACTTTAAATATATCATGCCGTTCTCTTCTAGCCTGTAAGGTTTCTGCTGAGAAGTCAGCTGATAGCCTTATGGGATTTCCTTTGTATGTAACTTGACATTCTCTTGCAGCTTTTAGGATTCTCTCTTTATCTTTAATTCTGGACATTTTGATTATGATGTGCCTTGGTGTGGGCCTCTTTGGGTTTATCTTGTTTGGGGCTCTCTGTGCTTCCTGTACCTGGATGTCTGTTTCCTTCCTTAGGTTAGGGAAGTTTTCATCTATTATTTCTTGAAATAGATTCTCTGCCCCCTTGTCTCACTCTTCTCCTTCCGGGACACCTATAACACAGATGTTAGTGCGCTTGATGTTGTCCCAGAGGTCCCTTAGACTGTCCTCACTCTTTTTAATTCTTTTCTCTTTTACCTGTTCACCTTGGGTAATTTCTTCTAGTCTTTCGTCCAGCCCACAGATCCGTTCTTCTGTATCCTCTACTCTGCTTTTGAGTCCCTCTAATGAATTTTTCATTTCCAGTATTGTATTCTTCATTTCTGATTGGTTCTTTTTTATATCTTCCATTTCTTTGTTGACATTCTCACTGAGTTCATCTATTCTTCTCCCCAGATCAGTGAGCATCCTTAACACTCTTAGTTTGAACTCTCTGTCGGGTAAGTTGCTCATTTCTGTTTCACTTAGTTCCTTTTCTGGGGTTTTGTCCTGTTCCCTTACTTGGAATGTATTCTTTTGCCTCCTCATTTTGCCTCTTTCCCTGTGCTTGTGTCTACGTATTAGGTAGGTCAGCTACGTCTCCTGCTCTTGGATAGGTGACCTTATGTAAGTGATGGCTTCGGAGGCTTCCAGTGTGCTTCCCTCAGTTCTCAATGTTCCAGGGGTGACCCCTATGTGGGCTACGTGTGTCCTTCTGTTGTGGCCTGTTTGCTCTCCCTGTAGGCGCCCAGGGAGGCTGAGTTATGCTCCTGGTCAGCTGTTGTAATGCTCAGCTGCTTGTAGTTGTTGTGGTCCCTTCAGTCTCTTTATCAGCTGTGGGGAGCCCCAGCACAGTTGGCTACAAGTTCTAATACCACATTTGTGTTGCAGTATTTCTTTTAAGTGAGTAGCCCCCCCGCGTGGCAGGTTGTTAGGCTCAGGGCCTTACAATTGCTGTAAGCCTCTAGCCTATTAGGTCTCTTGTCAGCTCTCTGAGGATTGCAGCTTGGTGGGGCTGGCCTCAGGCACAGGAGCACCCAATCATTTCAAGCTTTGGAAGGTGGGGCAAACCTCCTATGTGGGTCTTTGAGAAGCACAAGTCTTCTGCAGCTGACAAGCCCTGCCACCCACAGGTCCACACACACAGTCAACACAGTCCTGCCCCGTGTGTGTGCCCCAACCTCCCCAAGCAGACCCAGTCTCTCCATGGCGGGAGCCCCACACACTCCACCACCGCCCCACACTCTCCACCCGCTCCTTGTGCACACCCTGCCCCGCTCAAGTTGGCTCAGTTGCCAGGCTGCAGATAATCCAGTCACCAATCTATGAAGGCCCACAAGTTGCCCGAGGGCTTGTTGTTGGATGGGGCCAGTCTCTAGGGTGGGCTGCCTGCCCTGGCTGAGCTGGATTAAATCTGTGCTCTAGCGGGTGGGGCTGACCCTGGGCTAGCAGGCCTCAGGGAGAACTCCAATGGCGTCTGTGTCAGCACGCCCACACCAGGCCACAACAATGGCCGCCGCCAATGTCCCAGTCCCTGGAGAGGTCTCACCTCTCACTGAGATGCACTCAGGGCCTATTAGGTGAGTCTCTTTTCACCACAGCACTGTGCACCTTTCTTTCTGGTGATTTTAGGATGCTTTCTGAAACGGGTGAGTTTGCGCATGGGCCCTTTAAGAGCCAGTTTTAGTTTCTTTGTGAACCGAGTTTTCTGGGGGTTCTCCCCAGTGCTTTAGTAGCAGGCACAGTCAGATATTATGCCACTGGTCTCGATTGTGCTGGGTCCACAAAATGCCCACAGCGGGGGCGCTCCCCGGCTCAGGACCCCACGCCTCCAGGGAGGCTGCGGACCTGTGGGCTGCTCCTGGCGGCTGTGAAGCTGGCGGCTTGTGAAGGCGGCGTTTTTCCTCTCCAGAAGGGAGTCTCTGCCTCTTCCACCTCAGTTAGGATTGTCCGTTGTTGCAGGAGTTCCTCTTATCCAGTTTTCAGTTCTGTCTCAGGGGTAATTTTTCCACAAGTAGTTGTAAATTGGCTGTGTCCACGGGAGGAGGTGAGTTCCGAGTCTGCCTACACCACCATCTTGACTCTTCTCTCCTTCTGAATTTGTTTTAGATTGAAGGGGAGGCTATATAGAAGAGGGGATAGGGAATAGTTGGAAAATTTCTGGAAAAGTTCAAACAAAAATTTTTGAAAACCTAAAATAAGGTGGTTGTGTAGCAAACAGAAAGACAAGTGTAACAGACATGGAGATGTCAGGACATTTCTGTATATTGTGGGACAACTCAGAAGCCATTTTAGTTCCCAAGATCCTCTTGGCTGAGGCTATAGGGCCTGCATCACAGTTCAACTATCCTCTCTGCCCAATCTTGCCCCTCCCGTCCTTCCCCTCCCTTCCACAGATGTTGATTTGAAGCATAATCTGTGTCCCAGAGAATGCAACCTACAACAGAGGAAGAGTCAAAAGGAGATAGAAGCAATTAAACTTAGAGGTCAGTTAGAAGTGGAGTTGAGAAATAAAGGAATCTCAGAGGACTCCAAGAGTTCACACTGGTGCTGGGTGGAATATGGTGCAGCCAACTCAAGGGAGTCACATCCAAAGGTGATAAGACAATGGGTTCTGGTCAAAGTTCCTATGAGACATTTTTGTAAAACTATTCATTATGCATTTGGCTAGCGGAGCATGGGTGAGAATACGGCTAGAGAGAAAAACTTTGGTATCCACTGAATATAAGTAGCAGCTATAGGTGCAGATGAGTATGAGAAGAAGAATATATAGAGTAAGGTAAGAAAATGAAGGAAGACAGATTTCTAAATAAGTCTAGAATCCTTCAGTTATTTCATCTGCAATCTCAATCTCCAAGTCCCTAAGAAATGATGGTTGCTCATTTTTTTCTTGGTGATATTCTTTTCTTATTTGATGTGAGCATCTTTACTGGAATGTAAAGTTGTTAAAGGAAGGGACTTATTTTGTTTATCTTTTTAGCTCAAAATACTTGAAATGCGGTAGGGGCTCAATATTGAATGGGATGGTACAAATATCAAAATGGAGCAAGTCCCAGTTGTATGTTGGAGTCTTCATTCTCTCTAGGCTGAAGATGGTTGCTCTAAAGACTTCCAGGTTTGTGCAACATCCATTTTGCTGCTTAATCTCTTCTAGCATTTCTATATTAAGATATCAGATAATGGTAAAATTTTGAATCAAATTTCTGCTTGGTGTGCAATGACTGCCTTTATTTTGTGCTGGTTCCTCAAAAAGTCTTCTTTTCATTTTGTGTGTGTCTTCCAGTTCAGAGTCATCAGCATACAGCAGTCCCAAATGACTCTCTCAACAACTTTTAAGGATCCTTACAGCCAGAAGAACCTCTCAGAGGATCAGAAGCACAGCTAATACCAGCTTATGGATTCCTTATTACATCCTTACGCATGAATAAAACAAGCTAGACCTATTACACAATTGTTTTCTTTCCATCGGTGACTAGGAGCTGATCTAAACAAAAAATTCATGCAAACCCAATACCCCACCTTATATAACCTTCCCTTGGCAGCTGAATTAGTCAAGTCATAGCAACTATGCCACGCTCTTGCCCAAAACATCCTTGCAATTCCAGGGCTACAGAGTGGACAAAATTAGAATGTAGTCAATCCACAACATCCCTGACAAGTACTGTGCCAGAGCAATTCAATGTCTAGACTGGTTGTTTCAGTCAGGAGATTAACTGGCTTATCTCAACCCCAAGGGCAACCTTTGGCTCACATCCAGGAAGTCGGTAGTTTTCAGGTTGCCCCTCACTGATCAAGCCATCAGCTGCTTGCCTAATCCCAGCATCATACACAGAATTACAGAACAGGACCTTTTTCCCACACAATTTGGGGTTTGAGCTGGTTATTTTTTTAAGGTTTAGTATGCCATCTTAAAAAGAATTTTTTTCTCAACAAAATATTGGTTGGAAATTTCATTAAAATGGTGTGCCCTTGGGTAACATCACAATAATTCTTTAGCTAGAAAGAAGAATTGTATATATATTTTTTAATTAAGATTAAAATACACAGTAATTAATATAAATATTAAGTAACATATTAAAATTAATAATATGCTATTATATAATTATTAATTTTATTTATAATAATATAAATATTAAATAAACATTAATTGATAATAATTGTATGTATATATAACATCTTCTGGATATTACCTTAGGAACATTGCTTACAAAAAATTAACTGATTCAAGAAAACCAAAATATGCTCCTATTTCTTCATTATTTACAGCGTTTTTCTTCAAGGTCATTTTCCTTTCTTAAATGGACCACAATGATTTCAAAAAATGCCGAGCCCTCTCAGTTTGGAGAACCAGTATGATGCAATGGAATGAGCGTGAGTTTAAATTCGGACTCAGCTAAACTTGTGCAAACCACTGACCCCCTGTGGGCTTTAGCTTCCTCCTTATAGACGGTGGTGGAGTCCATGGGGCTGTCCCAGAGATGAGCCCTGAGCGCTCACCATCCAGTTCTAGGCATTCTGCGGTCCCAGGGGAGTGGGGAAGAGAACACAGCCCGGGGCAGAGGTAGCCAAAGAGGGTGTCAGAGAAAATGTGACTAAATAAAGACTAAGATGGACATACTTCACACTGCCACTATTGTGGGTGTCGAAAAATCAAACTTTCCAGAAAAAAAGTAAGAATTCTTACTTTTATGTCTTTTACTCTTCTTATTTTCATCGTGCCAAACATCTGCATGTTTGAAAACATCAAGAGCTACTTTCAAACATGCATTTAACTGAGTGTTTGTGTTGTATAAACAAAGCTATGAAATCAAAAGAGCGGTGCTGAATAAAGCTGCGACTGTGATGATTATTAATTATAGTTAATATGTTTGACCCCTTTCTCTTTGCCAGGTATTGTGATAAGAGTTTACTTAAATTATTTTGTTTAATGTGCCCAATAAGCATTAGTTCATTAATGCTTCCTGTGTGATAGATGTTATTTATATCCCTATTTTATAGAAAAAAGAATCTGCAACTTAGAAAGGCTAAACAACTTGCCCAAAGTCACTCAGGAGCAGATGTGAAATTCTTTCCCAAGTCTGTCCAGCTCCAAAATACAGGTTCTTAACCACAGTATTTAATGTTACTGATATCCAATATTACTAAATTCAAAAATTTATAAAATTATACACAATGGTTCTTTTTAAAAACAGAATGAAATCTATAAAACATTCATCAAATTGTAATGCTACTTTATGGAACTTTTATTGGGGCTAACTAAGGGGCTTTATGGACTCAAAAACTGGAAACTGACTACTGCAATTAGTTTTTCAGAATAAAAGCCAGGCTTGAGAGTCCTTCTTTGCATTGAATTTCAAATGTTCCAATTTGAATGAAACAGATGTTGAACTTTAGATTAGTTCAATCTGCATTAGATTTATCCTGTGCACACAGTAAGATAGTACGAACATGGGCACTTACGCTACTTTCTCTTTAGGGACACCTTTCCCCAGACCAGCTTCATCTGCAATTTAAAAGAGGTCTTTTCAAAGAAATAGAGGATTTTACTTAAAAGCACAAGAATTAGTCTAGTGAGTCTGAGCCATGGTCCATCCAATATTCTGTCTCTTCTAGGAGCATAAGGGGGCATGTCACATGATGGTGGTCTTCCATCATGTGAAACTCAAGAGGTTAGGGATACACCCCGAGACTTCTTGATATTTTTCTGACACCTGCAAATTTAGATTAACCTTTCTTGAAGCCTATATTTTAGGTTTTCATGATATAAAGTTCCATGTATACACTACCTTTGGGATAAACTAACATAGGAAACACCTTGGATTTGTGGATTCCAGATCTACTACTGCAAATATCTGTGGTGTTCTCTAATTTGAGTTCAACGACTCCTGTTCTCCTGGTGAGGCTTGTCAAACCCACCCCAGTTTCAGTTGTTTACTGAACTCCCATTCTCTGTTAAGAGGAATATTAGCAAGTGATAGATGTTAAAGACATATTAACACCAAACTGAGACATTCTTCCTGACATAATCGGAAGGATTGAGTAAGAAATAAAAAAGGATTAGCTTTGGAGGTCAGCAGCTACTGGATGCATTTTATGTAGGGTGCAATGCCTCTCCAAATGACTAAGCGTAGTATAGAGGAACGGGGCTTGTGTGCCCCCAAATTCCTAAAGAAATCATTCTCAAATTCCTAAAGAAATCATTCTAACTGTCCAAGTACATTAACTCATCTCTGCTAATTGAGAAGTCCAAATCACAATTCTGTTTGTTCTCTGAGTATAAAACAGAGACTTTCATATAAAAGTAGAAAATGAGAACATATCACTATACCAAGAAACTTGGGGGGGGGGGCAGCCCAGTGGCATAGTGGTTAAGTTCACACGCTCTGCTTCAGCTGCCCGAGGTTCACAGGTTTGGATCCCAGGAGTGGACCTACTCACTGCTCATCAAGCCATGCTGTGGCAGGCGTCGCACGTATAAAGTAGAGGAAGATAGGGACAGTTGTTAACCCAGGGCCAATCTTCTTCAGCAAAAAGAGGAGGATGGGCAGCAGATGTTAGCTAAGGGCTAATCTTCCTCACTCAAAAAAAAAAAAAAAGAAAAACTTGGGCACCTTCTCAAAATATTTTAGTCAAACTACAACCAGGAAAAAAGGTATACAGGTTTTACCTTTATCAGTCTTAAATTTACGTGGTTCAAGCTTTGAGAGTTTCCACTTGTTTCTTGCATGTTTGGATTTAGTGTACAATCTATGCTCACTCTGTCTATATCCTTCGTGATTTCATGAGCTTCAGTCATATCACCTCTTAGCCTTCACCTCCCCAACCCGAAGAGACATGTTAGCTTCTCCTCCTTTCTTCATTCTTTTCATTATAAAAAGTAACCTGAATTGGAAATTTGGTTGTTTTTAAATTTTTACATTGAATACATTTTCTGAGTAGGGTCTAACTAGTGTTGAGAGTAACAAGAAATCTAGATTGAACTGAGTTCCTTCTCTCAACCTACAAATCAATGAGAGCTATTGCAGTGGTTCCCCCAAAAGAACCCAACTCTTCAGTTGTTAACTCCTCTTCAAAACCTTCTTTGTTTAGACATTGTCTCACCTCTATGCTTCCCATCTGGGGTTTGATGCAAATACCAACAGCAGTCCTATGGACGACGTTTCCGGAACTGCGTGGCGATGTTGAGGTGCAGGCTGTGGATTTTCTCTTGTCCAGGTACATAACTTCGGAGGTCATTTTTCGATGGATATCTCAGCACTTCAGACACTTCCTCTCCCCCTCAGGTATTTTTTAGGGATTAATTAGGCAGTTTGGTGTAGTGCAAAGACCATTACACTTGGAGTTCATCGGGGTTCTCCTGCCAGGCACCTTAATAACTGGAAAACTCAAGCTTTGGGATTCAGTTTCTTCTACTTAAAAGCAGAGAATTGGGAACTGGTTTTCAAATTCTTCCAGAGACTCATTGGGATTTCTTTGGTGCCCTTTCTCAGCCTGTTAGGGGATGAGGACTGAGGAGGGGTCATTGAGCTCGTGGAGTTCCGGGCACCACGCCTCCCCACCAACCACAGCACCTCTGCTTTCACTTGTTTTATGTATTGGGTTTCCTCCAAAGGGTGTTTAAAACAAGAATTTCTGGATGTGAGGGCGATCTGACTGTGACATCTGTCACCCCATTGATGTCCAGGGTTGATTCTGCTGATCTGGCTAGCTGGGCAGGTGTCGCCTTTCTCCCTCACCGCTCCATGTGCATCCCTCCTGTTGAAGAGGGTGACTTTTCCCAATAGAGGAGGACAGTTCTTCCCCCAAGGGTGTAACAGTAGCCACACTCCCCTGCTAGAACCTCCAGACAAGCTCTTAAAGTCCATTTGTAGGAGAACGTAGGGTAGTCAAGCTTCCAAGACTCCAGACATATCCAAATGAGGCACTGCTTGTTGTAGTTTACTTTTCTTTAAGAAAAATAAAATTAAATTAAGTTAAACAAAAATTTCCAAATGATTAACAAAAAGGAAGGGGAGGGAAGGGAAGAGAGGAAGGAAGGAAGGAAGAAAGAAAGAAAGAAAAGCCATTGGGCTATATAATATCTGATGATCTTAGGATGTGTAAACCTCTATCATGGTAGACTTGATAAAACAGTAGTTGTTGAAACTTTTATTACATGTAAACTTTGCATATTATATAGAATTAAGATTCATTCTCCATATAATTCTCATAAAATTCATAATTCTAATACTTCCCATCCTTTCTTGGGGGTTTGCTGTATGCCAGACACTTTGCTAAGAGCTTTACTTACATATCACTTTTGATTTAATCTTCACAACAACCCTTGGGGTGAGTAGCATTATCCCCATTTTACGAATGAGCACACTACGGCTTAGAGAGGTTAAGCAATTTGCCCAAGGATTCAACCCTGGTAAGCCACTTCTCTAAGGTTCAGACTCAAGTCTGCATGACTACAGATTAAGCTTTTAAATGTTAATGCATCTAAAATGTTTCTCTGAACAGAAGCCATTCGCAAGGGTAAATAAAACACAAATACAGATGACCTAAATGGTCATATTACAAAGGCAAAAAAATTTTATTTTGGGAATTGTAATTTGCAAAGAAATAAAGAAAGAAAATAAAATCCAGCTCAACAATGAAAATTTCACTTTGCAGTAACTCAGTTTATCATAACAAGCCCAGGGTCCTTGACAAATACAATGGTAGATATAGATTACCTTGCAGGGAAACAGCAAATTGAATTGTCTACCTTGTGTAGCTGAAATTTCAATGGCTTTCCTTTCCCTGGCTCCTTTAAATCACCATTTTAGCATATACAAGAGGTTAAAAGAAGCAGTTAAACAGAATTTTATAATTGTTTTGTTTACATAGTTTAGAGAGCTATAACTGAGTAAAGGATTAAGGCTATAAAGTTCCCTAGTAAGACTCACATTGTTTGCATAACTTTGGTATGGACATATTTCATATGTGCAATTACTCATAGATATAAAGTAAACCCTTGTAATTTCACCAATAGTTGAGCCATTGTAGCTCAATCTCATGTGCTTCAAAATGATCGCTTTGACTTCAAGTGACCAATTGAAATGAAAGCTAATTGATTGCTGCTTATTTAATCTTCTTCATATCTCCCTACTCTCTGACCACTCCACTTACATAAATGTTACTAGACCCTTTCAACTCCAGGAATATTCCCAGACTCTTCTCCAGAATGCAGCATCATCTTCCCATCTATATCCACCCAACTTTTCTGCACTCCCCTTCTACAAACCTCCTCAAATACGCCTATTTAGTTACTCTAAAAATACATCCATCTCTTCTTTTGCCAGCAGCCCAATAGTACAATATAACATACCATTATAAAATTATACATATAGCATTTAAACATATTCATCTATTTATAATATAATTTGTTATATTTTGTTAATGTTAACCTTTTATATTGTTAACTTCTTGACGTGACAGAGACTGGTTGACTATTCCTCAAACACATCTCACCTTCTTTTTGGACACACGGTTGGACTCCATTCCTGATCTTGCCTCGCAGTTAGATGTGGCCATGTGATGGAGTTCTAGCCAGTGGAATGCGATTGGTGGATGTGCCCTTCCAGATATGGCCCTAAAACTTAAGTAGCATCTTCCATGTTCTTTCATTCTGCTAGATTTGTACAGATGAACATGGCATCCTCGGAAGTCATGCCTTGAAGACGGTGGAGCCCGCAAGATGAGAGGAGCCCAGGCTCCTGAATCACCCAGCCCATCAGCAGGAAAATCTATTTTTTACTTACATGAGTGAGAAATGTCTATTGTATATGAACCATTTTACATTTAGCATACGTTATTTTTTATATGCATTATGGTTTGAGGGTCTTTTGGCGTGATGAAACAAAGGTTTTTTCAGTTCCTGAGTAAATATTTAATAAAAATAAGCATTATTATAAAAGAATATAATTAGCATTTGTTGAGGATCTAGTGGCAGTTACTGGCAGTGGTCTGCCAGTCATTCCGCTAGGCACTTCACATAGGCTAGCATGTCTAATTCCCTCACTACCCTTTTAGTTGGACACAACCAGTGGCCCCCAGGATGAGTGAACCAAGGCTCAATGGAGTTAACTTACCAAAGCAACCACATGGCAAAGCTGAGATTCCCACCATGTCTGTCTGGCTCCTAGCCTGTATTCTTCCCATTACACCATGATAGTTCCTTTTCACCAAGTTCATTTTCCCTTCCTTACCTAAGACCCCAAATTATGCTGGGTCCTTAGAGTGAAAAAATGCCCTAAATGTATTACTTGAGTTGTGACCAAAAAGAAAAAAAGAGGAAAATAAAGCGAATTAATAAAATATTTTAAAATACATTTTCACATCAGTGTTTGGTTTTCCACTGGTCAGCACAACTATTTGAGGAAAACCACAATAACCAATTCCATGATGGAGTCCTCAGATTTAGTAATTCATTGATGTGAGTCTGTTATAAAAGCTATTGATAATTCAAAAAATATATAACACACTATCCTAGAAAAGAATCAAAGATGGATTAGAGCATTGATTGCTCACTACATCTACTATGATTTTACTAAAAATAAATAAAAATAACTGCTAAGGTAATACTTGTATTTTTACGTCACATTGAAGCATCACAAAAGTTATTCTGGTCTCCATAAGGAGCCAATAAGTCTCTCTCGAAAAGGTGTCACACATTTCTGCTGGATAGGAAAAATCAATTTGAAGTGTGATTTTAACTTTTGTTGTAGTTTTGGTGCAATGAGTAGTGAAAACAATCATTTTAGTAATCTAGAATAACCATTTTATATTCAAATACTAATGTAGAAGAAATCTAACTCTAACTCTGTTTTCATTTGAAAGTCTTTCCATTTCCTCTCTCCATTCTCCAAGAATGCATGCACACCTACTTCACCCACCCAGAGCTCTTTGTAGCTTTGGAAACAATGCTAACATCCCAACTCCTTTTTTTACAGGATTAGTTTTCAAAGGAAAACCCTCCTTTAACTATTTGTCTCCCCCCCCCCGCCCCATTATCACTAAGAATAGAAATAATCATTGGAGAAAGCCTTCAAATTTTCTACGGTGCCATTGTATGTCCAGATGACTTCTCTTTCTCATAGTAAACATTCTGTATCTTGGGCAACTAAAATCTTGCAACTCTTATCCTGAAAATTACATGAAACTGAGAAATCTTAATCAGTAGCAGCAAGTAGGGGTTGCTAAAAGTACTGAAATAGTGTCCATTCCAGACCACCTTGCAGATGACATTTGTAATCACAATATTTCTTGACCAGAGGTCACCTATTTTTTAGAATGTCATCCTCCATTTTGTAAGAAACTGATAAATCTTGCGAGTCTCCTATTGATGTTTTAAAGAGGATACAGTCAATCTTTTTGGTGTTTCTTACTTGTATTGTACAATGGCTTCAAAAGTAACCTTACACCTACAATTGGATGTTCTTCAGGAAATGAAAGAACCATTCTCATTCTTAAATTTTATCCTCCTTAAATTCATAAACAACAAAAAAATAAGCACCTTTCCTAGGACAGCTAATTGATTGAAGGTAGTTCTGCAAAATAATAATATTCACATCCAGTCAAGGTAGTTTTAGTATTCTTTCAGAAAAGTGAACTAGTTTACCAAAGTTACCAGGCATGAAAAATTTTACAAAGGATTGGTGGATATTAAGGTGATCCAGACGATGTCATCAATCTATGTGAAGTTCTTTCTAGATGTTCATGTCCCTTAGACTCATCTCTTAGCATTGCCACTATTTCTCCTACTCCTTCTTTGTGAGTTTGTGACAAGAAAGCTTGTCTAAATTTATTCTTATGGCTACGTCCGTTTGTTTGGGGAACACTCAAAGTGCAAAAGAAGGAGATCCCAATAGTGGAAAAATCTATACTCCCAGACTAGTGTTGTGGTTTGCCTCCACAACATTGATTCCCCTTTCCTCCTACGCCCACTTATTTGGATATTCTCTTTTCTCCTACTCTGGTTCCATGTGGCCTGGAAGGGGCTTCACCCCTCTGATTCTATGACTGGAGCCCATTGCCCAGGTTCAGTCAAGTGTTTCCCTAACCACAATGTTGATTCAGTAATGGGCATCTGAATTAAGCCAGTTCTGCCAGATAAAAGGCAGAGAGTTTTGAAAAGAAATAGAATAGAGGCTGCCTATGAATACACCTAAGGAGGATACAAGCCTGGGAAAGAAAAATAGGAGCTTAATGAAATCATTTTGATCCTATACCTAGGTGTACGCACAGCCAGAGTACTTCTGGAATTTTGAGTTATGTGACTCGAGCTTAAGGCAGGTTTTCCATCCCATCATGTGCTACATAAATGATCCTAACTGACTCCCTACCATAGCCTTTGTTTATTTCCTTAATCTTTTAATAAAAGATCAGGAAAAATTATAATGGCCTCCCCCTATCCAATGCAAACACTCAGAAGAACAATAATAATAAACCTAGTTGGTTTTCCACAATAGCTAAACGATTTCTGTCACTCCTTCGTGCTAGCAATTTTGTGGTTGGTGGCTTCCTGTAGGTTAAAGGCCCTTTCCACCAGGGCATGCTGGGTAGGGGACAAGCTGAACATTCTCAAGACATTGCTCATTCAAGTTGGTAATTCATATCGTTTGAGATGCTGTGTTACTGACCCCATATGTGCTGAAAATCAAGAGTGATGGTGTTTTCACCTTCAAACCACTGCTCTTAATTTGGGTATGAAACATTAAAACAAAACTAAAAACAAAAGCAACCAAAAATGTGGCATAAACACAGAGATATCACTCAACTTATATATAAAAATGTTGTGGTTAAAGAAATTCAATGTGATACACTACTTGTAGAAAAAATTTTTAAGTATGTCATTTTTTAAAAATTTTTTGATTAAAAGTTATTTTCCTCTTTGAAAATGAAAATTAGTTTTATGTTCCTCTACTTGTCAAAGTCATTTAAGTAGATCAAACATTCAACGAAGATTTAATACCCATCCTTCTCAAAAACTATTCCAAAAAATAGAGGAAGATGGAACACTTCCTAAATCATTCTATGAAGCCAACATCACTGTGATACCAAAGCCAGACAAAGACAATACGAAGAAAGAAAATTACAGGCCAATATCACTGATGAACATAGATGCAAAAATCCTCAACACAATATTGGCAAACAGAATACAGCAATACATTAAAAAGATCATACACCATGATCAAGTGGGATTTACACCAGGGATGCAGGGATGGTACAACATCTACAAATCAATCAATGTGATACATCACATCAACAAAACAAAGAATAAAAACCACATGGTCATCTCAATAGACGCAGAGAAGGCATTTGACAAGATACAACATTCATTTATGATAAAAACTCTCAACAAAATGGGAATAGAAGGAAAGTACCTCAACATAGTAAAGGCTATTTATGACAAACCCACAGCCAACGCCATACTCAAGGGGAAAGACTGAAAGCCATTCCTCTGAGAGCAGGAACGAGGCAGGGCTGCCCACTCTCACCACTCCTGTTCAACATAGTACTGGAGGTTTTGGCCAGAGCAATTAGGCAAGAAAAAGGAATAAAAGGAATCCGAATAGGTAATGAAGAAGTGAAACTCTCACTATTTGCAGATGACGTGATTTTATACAAAGAAAACCCTAAAGAATCCGTTGGAAAACTATTAGAAATAATCAACAACTACAGCAAAGTTGCAGGGTACAAAATCAATCTACAAAAATCAGTTGCATTTCTGTATGCTAATAATGAACTAACAGAAAGAGAGCTCAAAAAGATAATACCATTTACAATTGCATCAAAAAGAATAAAATACTTAGGCATAAATCTTACCAAGGAGGTGAATGACCTATACAATGAGAACTACAAGACATTATTGAAAGAAATGGATGATGACATAAAGAAATGGAAAGATATCCCATGCACGTGGATTGGAAGAATAAACATAGTTAAAATGTCTATATTACCTAAAGCAATCTACAGATTCAGTGCAAGCCCAATCAGAATCCCAACGACATTCTTCACGGAAATAGAAAAGAGAATACTAAAATTTATATGGGGCAACAAAAGACCCCGAATAGTTAAAGCAATCCTAAGCAAAAAGAACAAAGCAGGAGGCATCACAATCCCTGACTTCAAAACATACTACAAAGCAATAGTAATCAAAACAGCACAGTACTGGTAGAAAAACAGACACACAGATCAATGGAATAGAATTGAAAGCCCAGAAATAAAACCACACATATACGGACAGCTAATTTTCGACAAAGGAGCTAAGAACATACGATGGAGAAAGGCAAGCCTCTTCAATAAATGGTGTTGGGAAAACTGGACAGCCACATGCAAAAGAATGAAAGTGGAACATCTTCTATCGCCATTCACAAAAATTAACTCAAAATGGATCAAAGACCTGAAAGTGAGACCTGAAACTACAAAACTCATAGAAGAAAATATAGGCAACACACTATTTGACATTGGTCATAAAGGAATCTTTTCGGATGACATGCCTACCCAGACTAGGGAAACTAAAGAAAAAATAAACAAGTGGTAATTTATCAGATTAAAGAGCTTCTACAAGACAAATGAAACCAGAATCAAGATGAACAGACAACCCACCAGCTGGGAGAGAATATTTGCAAAACATACATCTGACAAGGGGTTGATCTCCATAATATGTAAAGAACTCACACAAAAAAACAAACAACCTAATCAAAAAATGGCCAGAGGAAATGAACAGATACTTCTCCAAAGAAGATATACAGATGGCCAATAGGCACGTGAAAAGATTCAACATCATTAATCATCAGGGAAATGCAAATCAAAACAACACTAAGATATCACCTCATGCCCTTTAGAATGGCTATAATCACCAAGACAAAAAACAACAAATGTTGGAGAGGATGTGAAGAAACGGGAACCCTCATACATAGCTGGCGGGAATGCAAACTGGTGCAGCCTCTATGGAAAACGGTATGGAGATTCCTCAAAGAATTAAAAATAGAGATGCCCTATGATCCAGCCATCCCACTACTGGGAATCTATCCAACAAACCCGAAATCAACAATCCAAAGAGGCTTATGCACCCCTATGTTCATTGCAGCGTTATTCACCATAGCCAAGAAGTGGAAGCAACCTAAGTGTCCCTTGACTGACGATTGGATCAAGAAGATGTGGTATATATACACAATGGAATACTGCTCAGCCATAAAAAAAAAACAAAATCGTCCCATTTGCAACAACATGGACGGGCCTGGAGGGTATTATGTTAAGTGAAGTAAGCCAGAAGGAGAAAGACAAACACTGTATGATCTCACTCATATGTGGAATATAAACCAACACATGGACAGAGAAAACTGTATTGTGGTTACCAGGGCCAATGGGGGTGGGGAGTGGGCACATAGGGTGAAGGGAGACATATATATGGTGATGGACAAACAAAAATGCACAACCCAAAATTTCACAATGTTAAAAACTATTAAAACATCAACAACAAAAAAAGTTATTTTCCTCTTTGAAAATGAAAATTGGTTTTATGTTCCTCTACTTGTCAAAGTCATGTAAGTAGATGAGGTTAGAGGCCCTAATTACAAGTCATTGGCAGCCTGTGTTTATTCTGACACACAGTCTGACAGGTATACTGTTTGTTTGTTTAAATTTAAAGATAATTTACTACCCATAAAAGGTAGGAGATTAATGGTCCTAGAAATTGAAATCAGTTCCCTATTCACCAACTAAAGAGAGTCTAATCTAAGGTAGTCTACGTTTCCATACAAATTTGTCTCATAGGTGAGAATGTATTTTATACTCCACAATAATTCAATCCTTAGCTTTTCCCTTGAGATTGCCCACAAGGGTGCTAATTGCATTGGTGACTTTTGTTACACTCACATTAAGAATTATTCTGACTTCTCAACATCACTTTGTATTGTCTACCAGCTGGCAGAGAACGATGACATTTTATCACTGCCAATAGTACCATTTTTGAACCAGAAGACTCTATAACCGGTTAGCAATTTCACAACCACCAAAGGCCGATTTTTTCTGTCTTTCAACACAGAACTGTAATTGTTTTACATTTACTTCTAAAGAAGCATTTGACCTATTCGTGGATAAGTGTCTTAAATTGAGTATTCCAGTATAAAAATATTTGTATAGACACTGTTGAGCAATTTAGAAAAGTCTCCAAATTGGGTTGATACTGTTATTGTAGAAAGACTTCAAATTTAGGGGCTTACAATCATTTTACTTAGTCAAAAGTTTTTAGTAGTTATACACACACATATGACCTCTACAGATAATCATTGTTGTAATGCATAAAGTGTTGAAATTTAGAAAACAAAATTGTAAAAAATAAAAATGCAGACACCTCAATGAGAAAAAAGTGTGCAAAGAACGTAACAGGTAATTCACAAAAGAAGTACAAAGGTTCATTAAGCATATGAACAAGTAGTTAATGACACTAGTGATCAATGAAATACTAAATAAAACAAAAGTGACAAATCATTTTTCACGTATCAAATTACCAAAGATTGAAAGAGCAATGATATCTGATATTAATATAGTGCAGGTGGAAATATAACATCTTACAATAATTCTGTATAGAATTTAACAGTTTAAAAATCACTTTTTTTCACTTTTAGGAATTTATTCAAAGGAAACAATTAAAAATGATTTTAAAATACTTGAATAAAAGTGTTCATGATTACATTATGCCATATATTGAACAGGAAACTGCATTTTGTGTGTGTGTGTGTGTGTGTGTGTGTGTGTGTGTGTCTTTTCTCACCTTTGTATCTTCAGTGCCAAAGATAGTGTCTGGCTTACCATAGGGATTCAATATTTGTTTAATTATTGACAATGTGAAAAGATTTCACTCCATCTTAATGTCTAGCATTAAGGCATTGAGCAAAATAAATTATGATACAGTTTTACAATAGAATACTATGCATCTTTAGAAAATAATAATGTCAGTCCATATTGACATTATCAATAATTTATCAATATGGACTGACATTTACAATAAATTATCAAGAAACAAAATAATATGGTTTAATTTTATAAAAATAAATTTTTAAATATTTCCAGAATATATTCTATGCTATAATATTGAGAGTGATATGTATGAGTTATGAGATTCAACTCTCTTTTTAATTTTATTTATTTATTTTTTTCCCCAAAGCCCCAGTGGATAGTTGTACGTTGTAGTTGCACATCCTTCTAGTTGCTGTATGTGGGACGCGGCCTCAGCATGGCCCGACAAGTGGTGCGTCGGTGCGCGCCAGGGATCCGAACCCGGGCCCCCAGCAGCAAAGCGCACGCACTTAATGGCTAAGCCACGGGGCCGGCCCTCAACTCTCTTTTTATTCATCTGTATTTTCAAAACTTTCTGCAAAGGCTATGTATTAAAATCCTAGAGCAAAATAAGTGAATTTTTATGAAATCAAAAAGCAAGGAAAGTTTTTCTAAGAATAATAACAAAAGCAGAAACCATAAAGGAAAAGGTTCAAGTTACATAAAAATTGAAAATTTTCTCTGTTTTATACCATAAACTATTATTTTAGTTTTGAGACTATGTTGAAAGGGGATCATCTTTGTCTTTTGGAGATACACATTGAAATATGTACAGATTAAATAATACAATGTGTGGGATTTTCTTCAACATAGCCAGGAGTTGGGAAGAGGTAAAACAAGGGAGCTGAACGGAGGAAGGTCAAACAAGATTAGGCAAGAGCTGATAATTGTTGAAGCTGGGTAATGCGCGAAAGGATCTTATATATAAGCGTTATCTCTACTTTTTTGCGTACATTTTAAAGTTTACATCATATAAAAATATTAATGCAATAAACAAAAGTGATAGAGAAACCATGAACTGGGGAAAATATTTGCAAAATGATAAGAAATTAAATAAACTCAGTATATAATGAGCTCATAAATCAATTAAAAATATTAAATTGGCAAGTACATGAACAGACAATTCACCAAAGAAAAAGAAGAAATGACAATGACTAATAAGCATATGAAAAGAATTGTATGCTTATATAATAATATATTACATATATCTAATAATCAAAGGAATTTTATTTAAAATGGGATAAAATTTCTCAACTAATATGTAACACTGTTGTAAAATGACAAAAATCTATTTCTGAACTGAGTAAAGTGGCAATTTGAAATACTGTTGATGAGTGTGTAAATTGTCACAAACTTTCTGATAATACATATTAAAAATCTTAACATTTTACTTATCCTTAGACCCAGTAATTTTATTTCTAGAACTATAACTAAGAAAATAATCATGGATGTGCACAAAAATTTATCCAAAGAAATAAAAGTAATATTTATAATAATAAGAGAGATGTAAATAACCTAAATGTGTAAAAATAGGAGCATTAAGTCATTATGGTGGATTTATCAACAGAATTTTCTTCACCCTTTCATTCATTCATTTATTCTTTTTTTTCAAAAATACTTAACCAAGTGTCAGATACTAGTTAGGCACTGGGAATAAATAATGGGTAAAGACACATTCCGTGCTTCAAGGAGGGTCACGAGATAGGAAGGAACTTGGGGTGGGGAGTGGAGGCCACTCACTGCAGTAATCAAGGAAGCCTGACTCAGGAGGAGAAGAAAAAGGTGAGACCTGAAGAATAAGAAGAAATCAGTCACATAATGACCTCGGGAAAGAGGATTCCAGATCATTAAAATAATTCCATGAAGAATATTTAAAACATAGGAAACTGTTGGTGTTAAATTGATTGGGGAATAAGCAAGTGTCAAAATCATATGTAATGTAGTAATAATATCTATAAATATGTACATCACTCATTTAATTGGAAGGACAGATACCAATGAAAATGTGAACGATTTTTATATTCTTTTCATTTGTCACTGATTTTAAGTTTTCTATAATAAGAAAACAACATATTTTCTATAATATATATTACTTTGTAATAAGAAAACAACTAATTAAAAAGGATTAGCTAAGAGTCTTTGCGTTTACGAAATTATGCTTTCAAACTTAGATACCCTGGAGTTGAAGGTATGCCAAGTATTAACACATGGTGCATATCTTTTGTTAAAATATTGAATACACTGGAATATTTGGAGAAACATGGCAGTGATTCAGATAACTGACCATGTAAATTGCTGGGGAGCTCACATTAAGATTGACAGATGTGTTTTACTTGGGTGATTTCTACTGGAATATTGGACAAGACTCATTTATTGAGCACACACTATATTGCCAAGGCATTATGCTAAGTAGTAAACATCAATAGACAGACAGGGCTTCTATATTCATGAAACTTGTATTCCAATTTTTATCATCAGAGGATGGTAAACATCAAATTCACTAATCAATAGTTTTATTAATATTCATCCAATAAATATTTGTGGAGTGCCTATTATATCAGACAATGTTCTAGGTAATGAGGACATGGTAGTGAACAAATACTCCACATTTACCACAATTTAGACAAGTTCCAAATGAGGACAAAAATAGCTTAAATATCATTAATAGAGCTGTTATCTACCTAGATTTTAACTTGAACTGTTCAGAAAGGTGCAATATATATATAATGATTTCCGTATTTCTTTATATATATTAACCTTAGCCAAATACCAATGAAAGTATTTTCCATCTTACTGATTTTCAAAATATTAGTGTTGACCAGCATAGGATAAGAGGATAATAAATATTCTTTTCCACAAAAGAGACACCGGAAGAACGTTTAAGTTGAAATGTTAAAAGAAAACAGAAATCACCTACTGCATGTTTTTCTTACTGTAATTCCCTGGAAATATAGCCTCCTTCTCCCGAGGGCTGCCAGAGAAGACAATTGATAAAGCTAAACCACTTGCAGAATGTTGTGAATGCTAGATGGTGATTGACTGGAGAAGCCATGATGTATAATTTATCCAAGTGGCAAGCAGCTTGAGCAAGCTCTAATGTAATTTTGGGCTTAATTATTTGGAAAAAAGGTAAATGGCACATGAATGCAATCCATAAGTGATACAAACCTGGGAGTTATAAATACCAATGAGAAGAGGAAATAGTGCAGAAGTGTAGGGAAGTAGCACGTATCACGAGGCAATAGCCCAGAGAAGCTCCACTTGGAAATATGCAAGAGATATGGAGGACTAATGTTGTCTATTGAGCCTGTCACCTGGAAAACTCTACCTAAAGGTTTGCAAACCACATACTCACTCTTGTACACACGTTACTGCACTGTATACACTTTCATGGTCAAGATTTATAATCTTCTGATATGGTTCCTATTTAAAGAATCTAAAGATGAATGGATTTCAATAGTGCAACAGATATGTTTATTCAAGTAAAACCCTGAAACAGAGATAATAGCTAACGAGGAATCAGGTAAAAGGAGTTGGAGAGCAATCCAATGAGTATCACAGGATTTTACATTTTAAAAATGTGAATATGGTGATTATTACGGGTTCTTATCTCTGATCATGGTTCAAATCTACTTCTAAAATCCCTGATCCCCATCCGCCTCCTAGAGAAAGACTCACATAGCAACAGTGATATGTAAACATCGTTTATTAACATGCACACTGTATTTTAAAGGAATATTAAACAAAAGGAAAATATAAAAAATATGTTAGCACCTAGTTACAATGAATGTTCTTCTGTATCTTTCGACTCTTAGCTTCAGTATTTAAACTTCCTGGTTCTAGCTTCACAGCAAACTACCCGGAACTTTTCCTGGTATTAGAACCTCCCAAGACAGGATCTTGGGATCTTGATGGCCAAACCCCTCATCTACACAATCCTTCCCATGCAGATCTTTAGGCTTGCCGCTGTGGTGCTCCAGGAGCTGGCAGTGCAGAGAACCCTCACTACCTCACTGGCCAATATTTCCCTCCTTCCTCTCTTGGAGAAGTCAGCAAGTCACCTTTTTGTCCCACAAGGATTGGCAGAAGCCAGAAAAGAAATATATGTAGTAATTAAGGTGATAAATACTGTCTTGAAAACTGATTACCTGCTTTTTTTCCTTCCCAGGAACTCATTCTTACTGCCTCCCATTTGGCATTGGCCTCACCTACAAATACAGTTCATCACCTTTCAAACTGGTCCCAATGCAGAGAAACCTACTGAAATCGATTTGTATCCAAAGACTTGGAAGTTTTAACTACGGTTGCTCTGGTAAATATTTAGCAATCTGTTCTGCTGTGGGATGAGCAGGGTCGTGGGGAGGCCTGACTTGTAGTGTTGCCATTTCTGTGGTGTAAATACTCCCACCCTGGCTGGTTTCAAGCTTCCAATGTGATGTCACTGTATGTGGAATTGGAAAGAGATGGTAACAGCTGGCCCATGCTAGCCAGTACAGGCGGGATCCAAAACACCATTGGAACACTCAGCTTTCTAGACTCAAACTTTTAAAATGCATTATACACAGCATATACCAGGTTTCAAAACTGAGAAATTACTTACTTCATGTGGCCTCCCGGCCATAAGTTTTGGAGCCCTCACTTCCATTCTTGGCCTTTGCTTAGTGCAATGGCTATGGATTACCTGAGAACAAAGTCAGATTCATTTCCACCAGTACATAAGTTTTGAATGCAAAACCATTGGGAATTGTTTGTAAGACCTAACACAGGTTAATGCTATTAGCGACTATTTATATCAAATCCATCACCTCTCAACATAATTGCATTAAGCAGCACCCCTGTTTATCCTTACATTAGCTGGATTATAATTGCTCCATTGCTAAGATTATTTCAAATTAAAGCAGACAAAGTGTTTGAAAAATATACACTCAGGAATAATCCTGAGTTGAAGGAAGTAGATAAATTGTGGGAGGGAAATTGTCTGATTAGCAAATAAGAGTTCTCGGGCTGTAGTGCCTGATGTTCAGTATTAATAGGATAATCATCCACAGTAAATTTTCCTTTGAGACAAAATTAAGTAATTCAAAATCATTCAAACAACTTTGATACTCATAATTTATCATTTATAGTTCAAATTTTTCCTGTTCCATGAAGATATTCCACCACATTCTGCCACAAAAAGGCCTTGTTTCACCACCCAGGTGATAAACACTTAGAGGACATGGCAGGCCAGATATCTTTTGTATCCTCCACAAAATATAACATTCAGTAGTTTGTTGATTGATTATTTAATTGACTTTGGCTAAATTTGAAGGTTTTTGACTGAAACCAGTGATTCTTTTAATCCGTAGATAGGGTTTCTATATTTTTTCTAAACTAAAAGCTAGGACACATACAGTGACAAATAATGTTTTCTGATTTGCAAATTTTTTTATATGGAAAACCATAAAAATGTATAAAACACAAATCACATTTAGTCATTTTTAAACATGAAACAATCTTTCCTGAAAAGAATGGAATTTATACAATTAACATGGAAAATGTAGAATAAGTAGCATTCTAGTCATTTATTGCTGTATAACAAATCATCCCAAAACTTAATGGTGTAAAGCAACAACACTCTTTCATTATCTCTCAGCATTCAGCCAGATGGTTCTGGTTTGGGATCTCTCTCAGGGAGCTGCAATCAAATGACGGCTGGAGTTCAGACAGCTTGTCAGAGGGAGGCTGGCTGGTCAGCTCTGTATCTGCTCCTTGTCTCAGGACCTCTCCAAGTGGCCTCACCATGAGGTCTCTCCAGTAGAGGGGACTTAGGTAGCCATACTTCTGACATGGTGGCTCAGTAAGTAACTTAGGTGAGTGTCCTAAAATAAACTGGGAGAAGCTGCATGGACTGTCGTCACCTAATCTCAGAGACCACGCAACTTCAAGTCCGCTGTATTCTCTTAGTTAAGGCAGTCTCAAAAGGGAGGGAGATAGAGATAGACTTCACTTCTATTGTTTTACTTTCATTTTTTTTTAAAGAATAACTGACATGCAATAAACTGAAGTGAACTATTTGATTTATTCTGACAAATGTATAACCCAGTGAAACAATATCACAAGCAAGATAATGGACTTATCCATCACTCCTAAGAGTTTTCTCATACCCCTTGGTAATCCTCCCACCTTACCTTCCCCTCAATCCCAGGCAACTACTAATCTGCTTTCTGTCACTATTGATCAGTTTGCATTTTCTGGATTTTATGTAAATTGAATCCTATAAGATGTGCTTTTTGTCTGGGCTTCTTTCCCTCAATGTAATTATTTTGAGATTCATCCATGTTGTGCATATCAATAGTTCACAACAATGTTGTCACGCACATCAATAGTTATTCCCTTGGATGGGTATTCCACAACCTGTTTATCTATTCAGATGACAGATATTTGGGTTGTTCCAGTTTGGAGCTACGACAAACAAAGCTGCTCTGAACATTTGTGTGCAGTTTTGACATGCATGTACATTTTCATTTCTCTGGGGTAAATGCCCAGGAGTGCAATTGCTGGGTTGTATGGTAAGTGTATGTCTAGCTTTTTAAAAACTGCCATACAATATTATGGCACTCTGGACAATGTTGCAGAGTGGCTGTACCATTTTATATTCTCACCAGCAGGGTATGAATAATCTGGTTGCTCTATACCCTCGGCAGCATTCGATGTTATCACTATTTTTTATTTTAGCCATTCTGATAGATGTGCTCATTGTGGTTTTAATTTGCATTTTCCTAATGATGACAAACATCTCTTCATGTGCCTATTTGCCATCTGTAGATCTTCTTCAGTGAAATGTCTATTTATATCTTTCGCACATTTTCTAATGGCATTTTTTTTTTTACTGTTGAGTTTTGAGAGTTCTTTATATAGAAAATACAAGTCAATTGCTGGGTCAATTATCTTTAAAAGAGATCTAAATAATAAGAAAAAAATTATTCATGAAATAGCCATTTCCAGTTCCTTTCATTTCCATGTGGTCTCACCTTCTTTCTTCCTGAAGGAATTTCTTTAACATTTCTTGGAATGCAGGTCTGTGGGTCATTTCGTATGTCTGAAATATCTTTATCTTTGAAAGTTATTTTTGCTGGGTATAGAATTTTAGACTGACAGATTTTTTTTTTTTTTTTGTCTTTCAAATGTAAAGATGTTGCTTCACTGTCTTCTCACTTGCTCCCTTGCTCACTGCTCACTTGTTTCCAAAGAGGAATCTACTGTAATCCTTACCTTTTTCCCTCTGTACAATATGTCTTTTTTCTCTAGCTGCTTATAAGATTTTTTTATTCTTTGCAGGGAAATATTCACGCTGAGCTAACATCTGTTGCCAATCTTCCTCTTTTTTTCTTTTTTCCTCCCCAAAGCTCCAGTACATGGTTGTGTATATTAGTTGTCAGTCGTTCTAGTTCTATGTGAGCTGCCGCCACAGCATGGCAACTGACAGACAGGTGGTGTGGTTTCATGACCAGGAAGTGGACCTGAGCCGCTGAAGTGGTGACACCGAACTTTAACCACTAGGCCATCAGGGCTGGCTCAAGATTTTTTTCTTTATCACTGTTTTTTAACAATATGATTATGATGTGCCTTAGTGTGATAAGTCACATGCTCATCTCTAACCCAACCTCTGGCAAAGGAGAATAGAATTATGAGGAAAGATTTAGACCACCTATGACTCATCTCATGGGGATATGCTCACCTTCTCTGAGCCTATTTTTGCATGATACCTGGAAAAGAAACCAGAGTTTTGTTAGTAAGTAAAAAGAGGAAAGAAAAGTTTGGAAAAGCAGAGTAAAGACCAGGAAAGGCTGAGTATATCAAGGAACAGGACAGAAATCAATTAGGAGAGCTTATACTTCTAAATGTACACACCATGTAATAAAAAATAATCACCCTGGGTATGACGTATTTGTTTAGCTGGTTTGGGATTAGAGTCAGGATAGTGTATATACATAAATATCTTAGGCGTCCAGGCAGAATTAGGCCTTGGTAGGAAAGCTTTGCCTGAGTAATGACAGTGGGCCTCCATTTACGTCGTTTGTATAAAGAGATTTTTCTACTGTAAGAAAAGTGCTCTATGGCATTCTAAAGATGACAGAGAGTTGTGGAGTAGGTGAGGGGGGATATACCAGAGCAAAGCAAGGGGCAGCATTATAATCTCAAAGCAAGGGGCAGCATTATAATCTCAAACCAAAGTCTAAAGGAGGCACCCTTTCTTCAGTTCCTCAGATGGTGCCAGTAGACAAAGTAAGCACAATATCCTTGGGTTCATCCTTCTGTGTGAACCTAGCAATTCTTCAAAGAACCTCAAAGTTGAAGAGGCAACCTATCTGAGAGTCCCAAAGGTCATTGCATTTCAAAATCCTGTTTTAGCCAGTAAAAAGCAAAGTCCTTCACAAATGTGGGAGTTTCATTGCCAGACCCATCATCATAATCTAACAAAACTCACGGTTCACATCAAAGTCTTAACTATACTTCCTCATAGTAGTAACATTACAAAAAAATGAGGGCGTAAGAGTACATCACAAAATATCTTTCATGTACTCCATTCATTTCATTGTTGAAAGAATTATCTAAAAAGGAGATAAAATGAACTAGGAAAGATTATATAGGCCTAAATTTGGCTGAGAATGATGGTTTCCCCAAGGGACCGTGTTCCTTCAAAGGAACTTAGAACAGAGTCGTAATTCTTATATGTGTGTCTTTCTGGTATTTGAACTCAGGCTATGGTTTGATGGAAAGTGGGAAATTTTAGGGTCTTGAAAAAGTTATTCTGAAACTAGCTTATCAGGAGTCCATTTATTCCACATACTTTCAGGAATAAACACCACATATGAAACTCCTCAGTGGCCCAGTCAGTGACGATTTCTCTACCTAAAGATAATATTACACATCTTTAATTAACTCTGAAAACCAAGTGCAAAATCTAGCCTTTAGGGACATTGCCGTATGGATTTGTAACACTCCCTAAGACACTTTGGTTCTGTAACCCCAAAACTAGAATATATTCCCCTTTATGAAGATTTGGGGATGAAAAATACTGTGTAGATATATGATGCTATTTTCACGTGTTGCTTTTTTTATGAGAATATATAAGAACTAGAGTGAAAATGATGAGCAGAATTCCTCCTATCCATTTGACATATTCTTCCATTTAACCATTTGAAAGCAAGAGAAAGGTCATTATCAAAAACATGGCATAGTATTTTTATCTGACCAGTAACATGTGTTGCTCTGGTTCACAGTAAGACCCATGACCCAGCCGAAGGAGAATGTCACACTTAAAATCTGCTTTGCAATGTGTTTTTCATTTCAGCAAATGACCTCCTTTCTGCCACATAGCAAAGAAGCTGCATAGTGTCAGCCGACCTGTTAAAAGTGGGCGAGACAAAAGTCGGTGCTGCTGCATTGGCAGCAGGGTTTCCAAGTCATATTCTTTCCCTTGAACTCAATAGGGTAAATCAGTGCACAGCCACCTGGGTAAGAGACAACCCATCCTTTTAGTTTGTATACGTCATTTTGGACAGTTTGAATAGCGAAAAGGTATGGGTTTTGCAAATTGTTCAAATCAAATTGAGAATGAGAGAGAGCACTATCAATAATTACGTAAGGACAATAGACATAACTGAGGTGTGTCCTGAGCAAACAGGTGCATACAGTCACCCTACTCACATATAAAAATGAGTACAGAATTGTAAGAAATGTAAACAAATATGCAAAGTATAGCTACCAAAACTCTGCCCTTTATGGCCATTATATTGTCATAGAAACACAAATGAGTTTGCATGTGGAAATCCCCTTCCAAGACAGCACTGGTTGATGTCATTTGTGTTGTTATCACAGGAGGTGGAAAGTGTAGGTGGGAGAGAGCATCTCTACAAATAGCTCCGGAGCTTCTGCTAATAATTATTATGTGAGATTACTATGGAGTGAAATGACACTTAAGGATAGAGCGAGTTAGGAGGTTTTCATTTGCTGCCTTCCATTTTGGTCATTTGTTTGTTTTTTGATGGCTACCAGCACAGAAGAGAAAAAAGACTCTGTCCAGAGCTAGAGACTCTGTCCTTGTTCCAGCTGTGAGTCTCTCGTGGGAATGAGAGCTACTCAGACTCCCCCAACGAAGCAGGGCATCCCTGGGGGGCTCCCACCAGAGTTATTTCAGTGAGCTCAGACTTTCTAGAACTAGAACATTTCCAAGGATGGAGAAATCCAGGAGTTAATTTTTGTCTTCAACCCTTTAAATGTAAAGCACAAATGAATACTAATTGAGAAATCTATTTAGCAAATATTTGGGGAAGAAGAAAAAACACACCATTTTTTATTATTGTTGTTGTTGTTGAAATGTTTCCCATTCCTCACCCCCTCCAAAAAAGAGGGGTGCGAGTGTCGGGGCAGGACAGAGAAAAGGAGAAAAGTGGCTTCAGCTCAGTGAAACACTAAAAAATGCACATGAATCAATTATGAAAAAGAGAAGGTCCCTTTGAATGAGGAAAAGCTGATTGGAATTAAGATAGGCTTTGTTCCTATCTGCAAGGTACAAGGAGGGGACTTTTCAGCCGAACAGAAAAGGGGGATTTGGGACTGTTTGGCTGCTTAATGCCATACTGCTTCAGAGCCCATGTGAAAATTTGCTGCTGGCTATTAATCATCATTGTGCCACCGCAAAGAAGCTGTTACAATGATGACTATATGTCATTATATTCCCACTGTAAGTAACGAATCAGAGAGCTGGGAAAGTTGGATAAGAGCGGCTGGCAAACTTTTAAGCGGTCGAATCTATTTAAATAAATTTACATCACATTTGCTACTTTCTCTGGTATGGGAATCATACTTTAAAATGAAACAATATGCTGTGTTCATGGGGCCTGGTCTTTTATTCCCCTGTCTGCGAGCCTACTTTCCAGGTCAGCCTTTGCCAGCGCTGACAGCACGCTTTTCTCATAGCCTCTCCTTCTCATAGCCTTTGGTTGCTTTCAAGTTCAATTTAGCACAATAAAGTTGTTATGCATGACAGTTTGGAGAGCAGAATAGGTGGTGTCTGAGCCCGCTGTGTCGCTACAAAGTGGGTCCATTCTCTGTGGGCCGGCTCAGTTACTGGAGCCTTACTGGTGGGATACAGCCCTGGACTTCCAGACGTTCCCATCCTGACGAAAACAATTAGCTTCAAACTGCACGAAGCCGCGGGGTCAGCCTCTCTTTGACTGAGCCTGCGCCATTTAATATGCGGCAGTGGATTTCAAATTTATGTTGATTTATCCTGTTGTGTTCCTTTTTTATGCGCTTTATTTACAGATGTGTAAAGAACAGGGAAAGTTGGAGTCCCACATGCTTCAAGAGTTTTATTAGAAATCTAAACCATTGTTTTATGTTTATTTTATCAAGAAATAGAGTTGAAACATGTCAGGCTTAATTCCATTAGGCTGAACTGCCCAGAACAGAGCCCTGGGGTTCGGAAGACAGAATCTGAAAGGAAATGTCTCCTTGGCTAAGCATCATCAACAAGCCAAACAACAAACAACTCTAGAACACCACCGTTGTCAGGATGGTTCCCTATTGTGGGAGATCACCCCTCCGAAATCCCTCTCTGACCTAAAAGTGACAGATCTTTTAATAGAAGCAAAATGTAATTTTTCAACCATTACAGGCCACCATGTGTATTTGTGTGTGTGCATATGGATATATCAGATCAATTATGTTTAGTATTCATTGACGTCCACCCAAGTGCTTACTGTCCTTAGAAATATGGCACAAAATTCTGCTGCCAGAAAACAAATAGTACTCAATTTTAACACCGCAGAAATTGTCCTCATACAGAAAACATATCCTCTTCTCTTGTCCTTCTAAGAGAATCATGTAACAAAGCAAATTTAGGTGTATTTTGAATTTTACCATCAGATGTGTCTGGGCCAGAGGTTTTCAGTCTCTGAGCTCTCCTAGTAAAATAAATCACAGTTGTCTTGATTTCTGATCTCCCTAATTATAGGGTACAACCACAAATAAGCAGGCTTCTAGATTAGAAATTAACCAAAAGCGTATCTTAAAAGCATATTTCACTTTCTTAAGAGTTTATTATTTTTCCATAAGCTCTTTGTAACACTTAAATTTTTTTGCACCAAAAAAGGGCGAAATACTAACAGTAACCATGCCATGTAATATTTGCTTTAACAGTGTATTAGTAGAGAACAGTAAAACTAAAAATTACATATGGGAAGAGTTTCCAAAAAATAATTTTGTTGTCTAATGTACAATTTAATATAATTCCAAAATGTTTTTGACCAAGTTACATCGTTAAAAGTAGAAATATAAATCTAGTTTCAGCAGAGTTTGAGAAAGAAAGTCAATTGTTTGCTCTGATCATCCTTCTCCTTCTGCTTTATTATTTGAATATTATTTGGTGTCAGTTTTAGTAAAGCATTTTTTTAAGTCCTCATTTAGAATAGTTTTTGGAAATAGAGCTGGAGAGACAAAGAAAAATTGCATTATGAGAGAAGGTAAATGTGCCTATGATAAAAGCACTACATCCTTTCTAATTTTCAAATGGGATAATTCTTTGCCTTTCAAATGAGTGAATACTCCAAAAATCGACCATAATATTTAAGTGAGAATTTTGCATTTAAAGCCTTTTACTTTTTTTGAAGAAATATGTCATGAGCATATTTAAAAACTCCTCCATACAAAAGTAGTGAGAACAGAGGATGGCTAGAGGGTAGAAAGGCAACGCCTGCAAGTTTACATGCACACAGCACACACACAGACACACACACAGAAACACAATGTACAGAAGTATAGGCTATAAAATCTAATATATATCTCCTTATCTGGAATCTGGAAATATAGGGTAACTTACTATAAAGGTTTGTTTCCTCATCTCAGAAGAAATTTCCTAGAAAAAATTGTCAAATTAATAAAAAGAAATATAAGATAGTTTTGGAGGGAAGCTTGAAGGATTATAATATGTCAATGATTTGGTGTAATATTTTGGACTGACAGATTTATATTCATATTCTTTACTTGAGAAAAATAAATCCCATAGAAACAGTTGTCAATAGGTAGATCATCTTCACTTGTTAGTGAAGTTGCTTCTGTTAAGCTGATCTGGAAAATGATCAATCTTCAATGTTCTCTAGGGGTGAAGGGAAGAAGGGAAGAGAAAGAAAGGCAAAATGAAAAGCTCGTTATAGAGAGTGGATTTGAAAAGAAGAGAGGCACTGTACAGGAGAAAGAGAAGGCATATTCACCATAAATGGCATCGGCAACATTAGCCCAATTTTACCAAGGTCTTTTAAGTCCTTTGGCTGAAATAGTTATTCAAGACGGTATAAGCTTCAGGAGAATATAGTCTTGGGCTTAAATTACAGCTTGACCACTTACTTGCTTTGTAGCCTCAGGTAAATTTTTTAAAATCCTGGAGCTTCTTTCTTCCCACTCATAAAGTGAAAGAATAATAATCCCAAAATACACAAGGTTGTTGTGGAGAATAAACAACATAGGTAAAGTGCCCGATACAACATGTGAAATGTAGTAGATATCTTATAAATATTGATTCCTTTTACCTCCTCAATTTTTTGATATTCTTCTCATAATACTCATCCTCATATTCCTCTGTTGGTCAACAATAAGTCAAAATTCTTGACATAAAATCTTATAGAAATGGAGACATTTTTGGTAAAAAATCTTATCATAATGGATTCCTGATGATGTGGACTTGAGAAAAACTATGGCCATATAACTATTTTTGTTTGGTTGTATTTAAATCTTTGCTTATGCCAGTTTGATCACTGAGGCAATGAATAAAGAACTGAAGAAAGGTTGCTCAGTACCATGGCAGTGGTACCTTCCTTTAGGTAGACATGGGTTTAAAGAGACAATTTCATGATAACTACAAGATAATCTCCACAAAAAGTCTCCCAGGGCCTTAATTAGAAATCTGAGACGCCAAAAGAAAAGAGACCTTTGGCATCATAAGACACAGTTCTGCCTAGTGTTTACTCCTGTTGCCCCAAAATAATGTGCTTTGGAGGAATGACGCTCTAGTGGTCATAAAAAAAATGAGCAAATTCATTGACCTAACACTCATTTATTTATAAAACAAGTTGTCAGAGACACAGAATCATGCTTCCCAAGTAACAAACTTCACTCTGGTGGAAAAGTCCTGGAACCTTGGATAAGTTTGATGGTGGGGGTGGGGTGGGAGGAGGGTGAGGATCTCTGCTCATTCAGTGTTTGAACTTTGTCTCACCAATATAACACTTCCAAGTATCTGGTAAAACTTACTTTAGGGCAAAACTTTCAGAAGAATATGTTCTATTTTTACTTACTATACAGTATAAGTTTTCCAGGTACTGGCAATGATCTTGACCAAGTGATTGGTCAAAATTATTTTTCCTAGTATACTGCTGCCTAATTGAATTCCTACATTAATGATAGCCTTATCTTAGTGAAATGTATTTTGTGGGATTAAATAGGCATATGTAATTAAATATTATATCAAACTACAAAACCAGACTCAGTTCTATGTTGGAAATGCCACATATCATGGAAGCATGATAAGTATTTTTTATGAAACGCAGTACATGGACATATTGGTCCTTTTCTCAAAGTATTATTTTTATTGTCAGTTGATTACATTCCTTAATGAAGTGTTTTTTGCATATTTAAAATATGCAAAACATGAAACAGACTTCTAACTTGACTTTTAAACCTATCTTTTTTTTACAAATATTGGTAGAAAACCAAGACGACATTGGCTACATTATACTTCTGCCTATTTCCCTGTCTTTTAACTATTAAATAGGATGTATTTTCTTATATCTCCCCATCATTGAGATGATTTTTTTCAAGACCTGTGAATATTGAATTAAGCATATACATGTTAAATAGGCTATTTGTGCAACCTACAATCTTTAAACAATTTTTTTTATGGGCAAGCTGTTAATAAAGAGACATATGTGCTGTTTTATATACCCACATGCCTTTTACTACCATTTTTTAGATAAGCACCATAACTTAAGTTGTCTTCCACACAAAGTTCTGGCAAGCTTCAATAGATTCATTAGTGGGTTTTTCTTTACAACCAACGAAGCTCAAAGAGCTCCTAACAATGGAGCTAATCACTGCCTCTTCCCTGACCCAAGCTTAGGATTTCCCTCCTTTCACTCCAGACTCTTATTTCATTTCTGAGCAATTGGATTTCCGTGGCACTCCCAGAACAAATAAATATCTCCCCTTTCCCCCTGCTTACATCTTTTGTGTATATTTTTTCTATACGACTGCCCGTATTTAAACTCGTGTGGTAATGGCAGGGTTCTTCAGGTAATCTTTCATTGGACATAAATGATGTAGCATTAAAATGCAGATAATGTTACCTCAATTAGAGAATGCTGTGTAAAACTTGAAAAAGACGTAGCTAAATGTTTGGACTAAACAAGTAAGTCTATGTTGTTAGGAGTGGGGCTGGGCAAGTTGCATTTTCAATAGATCCCTTAATGAATAAATGTTAGACTGTATCAACAGTCCTGAACAGGCTTGTGGTTTGTGTGTGCATGAAGTGTAATGGTATCAATTGACTGGCTCTTTGTGGTTGCTATAAAGTACTCTTGAATGTGTCAATGGAGAGAAGGCCTGCAGACAATGAAGCCATGACAGCTGAATGTCAGCAGCGACCTTGAACCTAAACTGGTTTCACCATTCCAGTGACTCCAGCTACAGTGAAGACACGCACTGGAGCCGGACCTTCGGCATTGCCTGTCATTTTCTGTGTTCAGATTCCAAGCACTTAAGTGACAATTTCACCACATTGCTAGACCCTGCTAATATGCATCAGTGAACGTTCACTTATTAGTGATGGGGCTAACGATATGTTCAGCATTTTAATCAGACTTTCATTGGCATTTAAAAATACAAAACACAAAGCAAAACAAAGCATCATTCTAGACTAAATGTTTCATATAAGTAAACTCATCCAGAGGAGATACTCAAAACATGTCTTTTCTGCAGCAATGAGTTCTTTGATAGCGATCTTGCGTTACATAGCATTACTGCACATACATTCCTCTACTCTTTATTGCTGCAAATAGCACATGATTAGTTAATTAAAATATGGCATCAAGGAATAATTAATATTTGTAATGCAGTGTTTCTTTAATGAAAAACAAGAGAATTCTTCTAAAGGTCACATTTACAGATTAAATGTGTCTTTAACATAAATGGAATGTTATTAAGCTAGGCTCAATATTCAGGAGAGAACTGCAAAGCCTTTTGTGGCAAAACACTATTAATGAATTCAAGAAACTGAATCCCTTTGCTAATGCTGGAGTTGAGCAAGGTTAGAAGCCCAACCACAACTGAATGTTCTTAATATGTTCACTGTACTCTGCAGTGAAGAGCTGAGGGCAGGGAAGGAAGGGAACCGTGGGGAGAGGGAAAGACTGGAGGAAATAGAGGAAGAAAAGGAAGAGAGACAAGGGCAGAGAGAGACATATAGAAAAGAGAGAAGATTTTGATTGGTGAGAAACGTATCACCAAGTGTATGCAGCAGAGAGCAGTAATACTGAAAATTGGCATGCATGTATTGTAGGAAGGATGGCTAATATATTTTTTGATGTTAAAATATGTTATGAATATTATAGCACTATAAGCTGATTACAATTCATTCTAAAGAAATGTAACATTTGCTAAAAATGAACAATTTAAAGAAAAATAACTTCATAATTATGAAGATTTATAAATGCAAATTTGTTAGAATGTCATTGTAGATTGATATGAGTGAGGGATGACACAGGCGCGTCATTTAACTAGCACATCTCTGAGTCCTAATCATCAGTAAAAGCTGTTGTGTGATAGATTATTTTTTGAAGTAAATAAAAGTGGGATACAACTATCCTCTTGTTTCTTTGTGGTTGTCTCAAGTGCTTATGCACTATAGTGAATGGCCTGATTAAATCTGTCCTTATACGTTCTTTACAACATACAGAGAAAAAAAAATCCTTAAAGAATATCTGTGTCTTTTACTTAAAAAAGCTGAAGTTGGCAAAGATTTTTTAATAAGTTCCTAAAAAGAGAAGGTCACATATGTTTCAAAATATAATAAGAAAGTATCTTAAAAATAACCTGGACGTAAAGTTTATTATTTGTTCACTTATTTAGTATAATAATTTCTAAAGTGTTAAATTTCTAAATTTATCAGATTATACAGTACTACAGAAACAAAGATAGATACATCATCTTGATTTCACATTTCAGTTAAAATATTCATTATATGAAAAATCATATTATAAAGATTAATAAGCTACCAAAAAATAACCAACAAAACACTTTTAAAACAGATATTCAAATAATGGCTTAAATACATCATCAATTTTCCTAGGATCAAAAATGGGCAAAATTAAATTTAGAGCGTAGAGAGGTTCTTTTTGGCCTTAAAATCAAAGCACAATCAGGAAAATAAATAATGAAATAGAAATATTTTCTTGCATTAACTTTTACATACATGTTTCCTAGAAAGAAAGATAATTCCCTTTCTACTCTTTATAGACGTGTCTACAAAGTTGAGCATTCAATGTCCACTTTTTTACATTAATATTATCACTTCTAAGTAGGTTAATACTATCAGCTGGTGGCTGTAGAAAAATTATCTGCTTCATATATTTATTTTTAGTTTGAGATGACTCTGTATTTTTATAATTTTTCCAATATATAAGTTTTATACCAGAAAGAAGATATTAGCATCACCTGGCTTTATTTTGAATCCTTGAGATTTATGTGAATTGTATGCACTAGGAAAATATCATTTAGAAAGTTTTTATATTTATATTGACACCTAAAATATATATAGATTTGGTATAATTTTTATGAGTGCCAGAAAATAAAGGAACTCCACAGATACCACCCTTCATTATGCAGTGGCATCTCTGCAACCTCCTCCTGTTGGTATCAACCTTTAAGTTCTCTTTCACTCTGCTTCATGGAAGAACTCTCAAGAAGAGAATCTTTAAATCTTGAAAAAATTGATGGTTGGAATGAACACCTATTTTTGCTCTTACAGTTATTTTAAAGTAGGATGGTAATCCTCAAATGAGAATTAATCCCCCATGCGTATGTAGGTTATGAAACTTAAGTTTAAATACAAAAGTAGTCAGAAATGAAATTCAGGTTAACAGGTCAACACAATGCCTACAGCTGAGGTAATCATTTTTGTTGGCCTACATACATTGGCAATCTTGACTAAACCCACATGCATGTGGCAATGTCCAAAAATATATCCTTCTTCACGAAATGGTTAAAGAACATATTTAGTACACATCTGACTGTGTTATTTAAGAAAATATTCTAAATAAATGCTTGTACTATGAAGAAATGATAGGTTATTCCATGAATAAATTTGTGACTATGCTAGAATTTGTGATGACAAGAATTGTAGAAGAAATATGCTTTACTGTGGGTTTATTCTTGTACTTTCAGCTACACTCCGTAAAGGTGTATATCTTCAACATATAAGAACATAAAAATGGATCATTTTAGAGTGTCCTTCACTTTCTTAGAGACCTTTGACCTTTTTATTCTCAAAACAAAACAAAAAAAGGATGAGAGTAGGGGGAAACTTGGAATTACTTATTTTCAAATTTCAGTGGTTTGCATATTTAACATTCACCTTTATTTATTTGTGTATTTATGCAGCAAATGCTTATTTAGTCTATTATATGTCAGGTTCTGTGTTGAAAAGAAAAGAGAAACGCTGGATTTCTGTGCCAACTTTTATTCTTTTTGTTTTTAAGCGTCCAGTTTTTCAACTCTTGCCTGAGTTGGAGCTATGAAGAAAGACTCAAAAGTTTCTCGTGGTTTGGTTAAATGTGGAACTCTGACCTGAGAATCAAGCAGCAGCCCGGCCCTGGGCCTCGCTGCTTTTCCCAGATGATGAAGAGGCTCTGTGGCCCCCCAGGCGTCTCTCGGGATAAAACAACCATTCTTAAAGAACCACTCAGCTCTAAATTTATTCTGGACTCTATCGACACATTCAAATTTCAATTCAACCATGATTCTGGAGCATCTCTTATGTTCCAGACACAGTACTAGTTATTTTGTTAGATGATATTTTATGTCATCTTTAGAGTCACTACGTCAGGAAAAAATTTTTGAGGCTCAGTAAGACAATGCAGTTGGCTCCAAATGAGGACAAGCTGCAATTGTAACCCAGACCTCCTCACCCCCAGGCCAGCCCTCTTACGGGTTCCTATATGCCAAAACAACCGCCTGATTCACTCAGGCCAAGCAGCATCGTATTGAGTAGAAATATTAGTCAAACGAGATGAATGGATTTTTTTTTTAAAGCCCGTCGATAAAGAAGCCTGTGGAAAAGAGAGTGAACAAAGATACACTTATGCAGTACATACAAGCATGAGCCCAGGTTAAAAGAACTCTGACTACAAACCCACCCACCCGCTCTCCTTCAGTCAGTTCTCCCTGGAAGAAAACTACGCTTTTCTTCTCTGCAAAAGAGGTGGCGACCAGAAGGGATTCTTAGTGGGATAGTGCCTCTAATTGTAGCAAGCTTGAGGTTAGGACGCTACGGCAGAAACTGGGATGTTACTAGGCCCAGCCATGATTCCATTCCTATACATGCCCCTTTCCCTCCACCTAGTCCCACACGGTAGAGGTCAAGGGGTAGGTGAGAGCAATGTAGCCAGTCCATTCTCGTTAGAGCTCTGATCAAGGACGTCTTTCACAAGAGAAAACAATTCAAAAGAAGTTTATCCAGTGCCCAAATATTCAATATTCCTATAAATTTAACTTCTATTATATTTGAATTGTTCTATTCTTACCAAACAAAATTTTTCAACACTTTAAAGAGAAAAGCTGATTCTTCATATTGTATCTCATGTTTCACATAAAATCAACTTATTTTAAAGGAAAGTTTAATTAAATTCATGGTGGCTACTTCCTGATCTAATTGAAAGTATAATTTAGTTTTTTATTTTTGTTCACTTGTTATAAATCTGTGAAAATTAACATTAAACTTCATAAAAATACAAACTTCTTCAAATAATGTTTGTAATCCGAAATGGAGCCAGATAACTGTTGTCAATCAAATGTATGTAATATTAATACTCATAGCCCTATGCTCACCTAAACTCTGTAACTTCAGTCCAGCGTCATATACTTTCAAACAGAAAACTTACTTGCCTTCATTTTTGCCAGTGAAATACTTAAATATACGTAATATTTACATGTGATGATCACAGTACAATAAACATAAATATTTCTGTCAAATTTTGCTTTTGGAATGTGAACTATTTTTTCTATCATGCTGTTGTCTCAAAATGATCCAAATAAACATATATATATTTTATACTGTTATACTTAAGATGCAATGGATTTCGGAGGTAAAGTTTCTCCTGTCCACACTCCAGTTGCGTGACCTATTGATACATAGTTGACTGCATCAGCTAAAATTGGTTGGACAGCTTTAGAAATGAATGTAATAGTGTAGTCACATTAATGCTGAAGTAATATTAATAAAATCCTAAGCAGGAGTTCTATTGATCAGAAAGAAAAATATAGTCTGATTTTACTTCTTATCCCAAAAAGTTATATTAGTACTACTGTGTAGCTAAACACATTTGGAGACAACATGCAAATCTACCTGTCATGTTTCATTATAAACTACTAAGGAGACAGCTAATAAAATTAACAAATAAAAATAACAATATTCAGTATTTAACTTCTCTTGGTCTGAAAGCATATGAAGATCGTCACTTATAAATACCAAGTGCCATTTGAAGGATTAATCAATGAATTCATTGTAATAAATTCTCAGAGAAGTGTTTGTGATGAGGACAGCTCCCTACGACATGACCTCACGTTTTAAGATGCAGTCACCTCAAAATGATGACATCCATGTGTTCAGAGTCCTGAGAAGTATATGTGCACTAAGGTATGGGAGGTACTTTTGAGTATTTCAAGGTCCACTGTTGTTTGGATGTTTTATATACTATGGACAAAATCATATCACCCAATTATAATAATCACAAACAGTAAGAGTTCAGGGCACTCAGCACGTAATACTAATTTGGTGGTATTTCCAGACACCAACAGAATAAAAGGGATCCATTCCCACTGTGCTGAAAACATTAGTTTTCCTTAGGACATATAAAGAAAAAGACTAGGACTTGTTCATGTTAGGCCAATGTCAATTCAAGTAACATCCCCTCAAAATTAAGGGATAATTTGAGAGTAATATCTGAGACGTAGAGTCTTGCTTTATATGAAACAGTAAACTTTAGTTATACAGAACAAAATCTAATTTATGTCTGTCTTTGTCATTATGTGAATATAGGTGTAAATTTACCTTAAGCTAATTCAATTTATATAAAATAACTTGGCTTTTGGGCCATTTCATAGTATACTTCATTTTAAATGACTTTCTCATAAAAAATAAGTTATTTAGTAATTAGGCTGCATTGTGTTTGGGTATTGTCTTTTGGCATGTCTACAGAAAGTTACTTTCTGAAAGAATACCTAGCTGTCCATATTCCTATGTTTTCCATCAAAAGCAAGGCAAAGCAAATGAAGGGTCTCCTCATCAAGTTTGCATCTAAAATAGGTGAGAATTTGTAAAAATCATATATTTCAGTCTCAATACAGGTATTGCACATTCCTCTCTTCAGAGTCTACAACAAATTGCCTATCTTCTTTGAGCATGTGTCTAAAGTTTAAGAGCCACAGATACATTATGCACCTTTCTTGGGTAGGCCCCACACACAAAGTGTAGAATAGAAAGTACATTATTCCATTAGAGTGTTCTTGTTTCCTTTGGAATAATATCATTTAGAATGCACCTTAGCCATATTAAGTGGTTGACAGAT
The DNA here is from genome assembly GCF_020826845.1 of Diceros bicornis minor. Classification (NCBI taxonomy): domain Eukaryota; kingdom Metazoa; phylum Chordata; class Mammalia; order Perissodactyla; family Rhinocerotidae; genus Diceros; species Diceros bicornis. The sequence continues at coordinate 15,366,050 of NC_080740.1, forward strand.
AGCATAAACAAAAATAGGTTTTACATTGCAGCTGTACACAATATATCTTTGTACAGTTGACTGATTGCTTACAACAATAAAAAATAATTGTAGCATTCTGCTGTCAAACTTTCTGGCTAGTTTATAGCGAACTTCAAAAATGTGGTTCCTTTTTCTCAAATACAATTAATTTGAAGATAAAAGTAATGTGGTGCCATGAAACATAAATGTTTCACCCCAAAGAGGAGATTGTTTGTTATCCAATAACAATAGATAAAGTTTCACATCCCAGTTTTTCAAAAGAATGCAATGGTACCACTTAAGTATCCAAGGAAATGCTTCATGTGGCGAGAAGCACAATATGATTAATACAAAAAAATGAAAAGTATTTATTTACCAATTTTGACAGTTGTCATGGACATCACTGTTTCAAGTGGCATTTTTGACAAAACAATTTGCTGGCTAATAGTTACAGGGGAACTGAAAGATTTTTTTTTTCCCTGTGTATTTACAACATAAAAAAATGCATCCTCAATGTAACTTTTCTGCTTAAGAGAAAAAAAGAATGAGTTCTATAAAACAACCCATCCAGTGCAGTTTCTATAAGAACAAATGAATGGAAGTGTTAACAAGGCCTAATCTTCCCTTTTGTATTTGTTTCTTCATTAAGCTCTAACTATGCTCTAGCTCTTGTACCCTGAAGATTTGATGTGAAGATGGTATGACAGGCTTGGCTTCTCCTGATGCAGCTGGCACTCCTGATGCCAAAAGCCAGAGCTGGCGGTAGTGGGATCAGGAGAGAGTGGTTCAGAGCACAGTTTGCCTGTCAGTTTCCCATCCGCCTCGCAGTGCAGCCTTCCCTCTCCGAGTCCCCCTAATGAGAAGTGGAGGACAATACCAGTATTGTTGTTTCTACTCGCAATCTTGTGGAAAGAACAATCGCTGTTTACCCAAGCATTTATATTACCCAAACTTTGTCGATAATTACTTCTAGAGTCCCTGATTAACTCTGCTCTCCGCCTCAGCACAAAAAAGCTATTGAGATAGACACCAGACAACTTTTCTCTCTCTTAGAGCCTTTTAACAGTTTACCTAATATGACTCAGTCCTCATACTCATCAGAAGAAACGTACCTACATGATTTGCACGCTCATCAAGGGCTTTCGAACCATGTAAGAAACCCAGGTACTTGGGAAGGCTTGAAAATTCTCCATCGCCCCACCTTTTCAAATCCTCCCCTGCTCAAAAAAAAAAGTTAAAAAGCGCCCTCTCCTTACAGTGGACACAGTCCTGTACCTAGTAATCTATGATAAATATAAGCACATTTCAAGTAACAATGATATTTCTAGTCAGCTTATCGCTGTTACCTTTTTATGGTGAAATATGTAGGAGAAAAATTTCTAGTTATTTAATTACTATACAGTTTTATGATATGCTCTTGTTTTCCAAGACCTAACAAAATGGAACTGTTGCTATGTCTATTTCCATGATACCGGTAATAATTTTAATCTGTCACATCACTCCTGCCTCCCTTCACGTCCCACCCCACATGCAGTCTGCTGTTAGCACTATGCAAAACAGCATCATGAATATGCGTAATTATGGAGATTCATGGTAATTTTTCAGGGTTATCCGATGTGACGTTTATAGGACAGCAGCATACATCAATTTAAACGAGAGTGACAAATATCTTATCCTTTATATTTCTATAGTATTTTTAATATTTTCTTGGCCCCTCTCTAGGGAGTAGTGTGAAATGGTAAGAACTTGAATAATAAAAATGTTAAACAATCAAATGCTTTACTAGAATGTTTTTTAAAGGCAAATTTAAAAATGATTCTCTACCTGTTGAAGTTTAAAAAGTATTATATACTGAATTTTTTCTTAGGCCGATACTTTTTATCAAGCATCTTACACATTCCCAAACCAACAAAAGCATGGATATTTGCATGTGCCATTTTAAGACGAGGCTGAGTTGCTTAATTACTTTTAAACTCTGACTGCTTGCTTGACAGAATTATTTGGCAAATATGGTCCACCAACTTTATTAAGCACAGGCATTTGAAACAATAATCTAATTGTGGCATATTTGAATTTTGTTCTAAGTCTGTTGCACCTCTTAGAGACTTGCATATTATCTTTATCTCAGTGACTAATTAGGACTAGCTTGACAATTTCATATTTACAACGATTACCAAGTAGGAATCCTTTTTCTTGTTCCTTATATTTGTCATGAATACTGTACAATACTAATTACACTGAAGATATAAAGAGCCCCACCATTTGATTGAGAGACATCTAGAGTTTAAAGTGAGTAAATGTGGATTGTATCAAGAATTTTAAATGGCGGAGCAATTAATATCTATTTCTTATGCAGTCACTAAAACAGAGGAAATAACTGTGTAATCTCAACTCATTATATCAGCCCTATTTTTAAGTGTATTAACAATAAAGTCATTAAAAATTGGCTTGATTGAAAATGACCCTCCTCATTCCAACCAACTGGATTCAGAATTCCTTTTCTCAAGCATATACTTTCAGAATTTTGGGTTGAGGGTCAAACTTCCACAATTAAATGTTCCTCAGTACTATATTGGTAACACACCATCATGAATATTCTCCATAGAATTAGCAGGGCCTACTGTGGATGCAGATTGCTAATAGAAATAATAATGAAGGATACTGGGGCATTAGTATGCCAGAGAAGGTTGGAGAAACATAGTTTGCATGATGCATATATAATTGTATGTTACATCTAAATATCACTGCATGTTGCTTTAGAAATAATTACTTGGGAAAATATATTTAACCCCTCCCCTTGTTTAAGATTCCAATTTGATTAACAAATAAGTTCAGCAGTGTATTAAGCCTATGAGGTGGTAGTGTTGTAAATGAATGTGTTCTGTATTTGCATTTTTTAAAGTGGCACTTTCTGAAGACACACAATTGCTACGTCTATATACACATATAAAGCAAAGTGAAGAATTGATGCAATCATCCAGATAATTCAAGGGAAAAACACTTTCCCCTCAATTATCTTTTGCAAGCGAAAGTGAGGGGTTTAGCCTGAATTGTTCAAATCAGTGCCTTGATTCTCTTCACTTTGCATGTGTAGACACATTTTACAACAATATTTATGTTAACATTTGTAATTTGCATACATATAAAGGAGAAATATTGCTACACAAAAGATGACCAAAATCTTTTCACAGCAATAATTTCTACTCTTTGGTTCTACCTAATTTTCGGTAGAGTCTGACTATTCGTGTGCATGTTATGTATGGTAATTGAATTAAGGCAAAACTAGATCGACTCATATGTTCATTTATTAAATGCTTGGTTAATAATCAGATTTGTATATATGATACTGATATCTCACTATAAAAAGTTCGTTGATACAGTCTGTCTAAAACTTTAATAACATATACTTCTCACTGAGTAGAATCATAAATCGATTTGAAGAAGTAAATGTGATTTATATGTACATTTATAACAAAATGCAACATTAAAGCAAACAAACAAAGCTTTCCAAAGAATACATCCTATATTGTCCATGTTTAAGACTTGTCATGAATAAGTTAACATCTATAAAGAAATCAAATCCCAGAACATTTTCAAAAGTTCCATTGACACATTAAAATTCAAATATGTAGCAGATTTTACAGTGTTTTCTCCATATGCACTGACAGAAACAATAATATATTTAATTGCTGACATTTATATTATTTTACCTTACATTTATTAAACATATAAAATATATTTTCAATGCATCTGAAAAATCTGTTGTGTTTATTAATACCTGAGGAATCCTAAATTTCTTCTGGGCCTGCTTAATCACTATTTGCATTCTTTACCCTGGCCCACATAGAAAACACATTCCAGAAAATGTAAAGCAACTCTACCATGTTTCTTTATATTGGTACTGTGTCAAAACTTGTTTTGTTTGAACATCAGAAATTAAACCTTGGTTGAGTTAAAATATTGCCAAAGTATTGGATTATGAGTGTTTGTCTGGACAAACAATTAATACCTAAATGTTAAGAGACACTGGAATATTTTATGGATCTGTTTGGCTATGAAAATGAACTATGTTATAAATTCGGTAGATAGGGCTCATGTGTAGCATTCACTTATAATTATGTAATTGATGCTTACAGTATAACAAAAATCTTCTCTGCCATATAAAAACACGTGGAGCAGATATAAAATTAAGCATTTCAGAGTATTTTACTACTCCAATATTGTTTTAATTTGTTCTAAAAATCTAGTGTCTGTCTCTAAATTCTATTTATGAAAAGCAGCTTCCAGAATTAAATGGATACATTTTATAAATACTGAGTGGAGCCTTGATAGATATTTTTCTTTAGAATTGCTAAAGGGGAAAATATAATAATTTGGTGGCAAACATCTGTCTAGTAATCATATATGATAAATTCATAAGAAATGCAGGAAAGATATTTATTTACTGTTACTGCTAAGCCAGTCTTTATTTATGTTGGAAGATTTTTCATCTATGAGTGGAAAACAAACTTTCCTTCAAGAGGTCTGTGAACCGAATAATAAATGTCAGGTCTAAATCCTGTATGAAAATCAGTCCGGTTTAATCCTGGATATTCTTCAGCATGCAAATGAGGACTAGAGGTTTCCCTGGGCCCGCTGTCATACAGGCAGCCAATTTACAGACCCTGGCACAGTGTGTGTGTTATGGGCTCGATGGCTGCCCCTCCCCCTAGCCTAAGACTTGGTCTCAGCTGCCTGCCTTTCACAGAAAACCACAAACCAAGGAAACATATCAGTAATAGCGCCCTGTAAATTAACTTGACATTTGATGCAGAAAAAACCCTAAAAGCTTACAAAAGACATTGAAAACAAAAGCCACTCAGGACCCACACTACATATATTGTGGATTTAAGAGATCTGGAAGGTGGTTATTCTATTGTAACCAACACATACAGCCTTCATCTTCTTTGTTAAGACAATTCAGGCATTCTTTGTTACAGGCATGGTATCCATCAAACAAGAAAACAATATTTTCCACCAGAAAAAAAAAACCCTAAAAGTCCAAATGGTATTATAATAATAATTCAATCAATGGGGTGTTTTTTACATTAAAAAATAAAGCTATACGTTCCTAATGTGAAAAAAAGACGCTAAAATGTGATTTTGTTTCCTTGGTAAATAAGACACGTTGACATTGCTAAGATGTAAATAATGTAAGACGCGTCTGAGAAGGGTGTGAATCTTGCTGAACATGAGGTATTCACAAGTATGTTGTGTCTTAAAATTTTGCCATTCAAGAGATTTCATTTTTTTCATGCTTGGAAACCCCTGAATCCTTTTTATAGGAAAAACAATTTTTGGGGTTCAAGAAGGACTGTTGATAAAATATTAAATGGTTCTTTGACATCAGCTGCCATGTAGGGCTAGAGTGAGACACACAGCATATTTAAGCCATTAGACATGCAGGAATGTTAACATTATTATGCGTTATTGTGTCTGGCTATGTGCCCCCCCCTTCTTCTCAATTCTCTCTCTCTCTCTCTCTCTCTCTCTCTCTGCCTCTCACTCACTTTCCCTCCCTTCTTCCCTCCTCCCCACCTTTCTCAGTGTCTCTCCTTTCTCTCCCTCCCTCTGCAGGACCTGCTACACTGCATCTTACAAATGTCTGGCCTTATAGTTTACAAGCACAGAACTGTACTGGTAAAAATGCATAATCTTAGCATCTGTGCTTCTTGATATTCATGGATTTATTTACAAGTCCCTGTGTTCTACTTTTTTTTGCCTGTTTCTATGGTTTATATTACTGTCATGCCTATATTCTTGTGGGAATTTCAAATAAGAATCAAGATATAACGGGCAAATATTCTGTAATGCAGCCTGCATTTCCATAATTTAGCTGTTTTTTAAAAGAGACAATTTAAAGAGGTTTATGGACTTAAGGATATATGAAGAGTATTTTGATTGGCTTTTTTTAGTACTTCAACTGCTTAAGGTTCAGTTTGTGTAAAATGGATGTAATAAAATAAATTTATGTACATGTATGTGCTTGTGTATATGTAAATGCATTTAGAATGAAAAAGTTCATAAATCTCAGTCAAATTTACTGATTAAGTTCACTATATTCACATTAAGATATTTCACAAAAGGGTTCAAAGGTAAAAGGCTAGCATTATTATTTCTTTTTTAGACTCTAGCCTGCAAAAAGCTTAAATATTTGCAAAGCAAGTATTCAGGGTCCTGTCTTCCCCCGAACCTTCAACACACCCCCTCCCATACATGGAGCTAGCTTAACAGAAACCTTTTAGGACACATCACCAGTGCCAAAAACAATTTTCTCTTTCCTTTTTTTTAAGCTGTAAAGATACAAATTCTTTTGAATAATTTAATTAACACCAAGATTAGAAATTTAAGTTACTTTGCAATAATTTTCAATTCATTTCCCACCTATCTCCCCCCAAAATAGAATTCCATCTGCATATTATCAACACACTTATTTTTAGGGATTAATATTCTCTAGTTTAATGTAATATTGAAATCCAAGAAGTCCACGTATGTGCTTTGCTGTTTATAGCTCGTTTAATTACTGTGTGTTAAACTGCCTAGACAGCAAAATGAATTTATGAATATCTTTCAAGACAGCCATAGTTTGGAACTGCACATGAGAGAAAATGGGATGCTGGGGGACACTGCATTAAATGATCTTTATGTCAGTATTCTTGAAAATTCACACTCTATGTAGGAAAATGTTAAATATTGAGAACACTATGATAAAGGCTTGTTATACACCTAAAGTGTGGGCTATGTAAAATACAAAGCTTTTCACATGTGCAGTTATAACATGTGCTAAGCAGCAGAGATTATTAAGCAAGACTCATTCCTTTATTGGAGAGGGAGGGGAGTAATTTACAGACAAGAGCTAAGCAGTTCTGTTTAACACAACTCTGTCTAGTTGATTGCAAGGCATGTGTAGTATTTTTCTGAATCCCGTCATCAGTAGTAAAGCAATTTACAGCTCAAGATATTTTTTAGAAGATACTCATTTTATTAAGAGTCAATACGATAGGTTGTGCAGAAAGATATACATGTATTTGCAATTCGTATTGTTGCTGTGTTCCTATTGTGTTCTGAGCCTCCATCATGGCTGGAAGATGGGAAGCTGGCATGCAGTACAGAAGCGGAAGAGAGAAAGCCCCAAATAAACACTTAGAGCATTTTCTAATTACCTCTAATTATAACCGCACCTCTTGGTTTGTTTTTTCCTGAGGTGGGCGGGGGAAGTGATAGAAAGAAGATGATTATGAACGCAGATCATATCTGTGCTATTAAATAATATTAATAATTCTTTTGGTCCAGGAGATGATGTTTTCATTCTGGACTTGTAAGCACCTCAGTCTATCCATTCAAAGCAATGACAGAAAAATGAATCTGAATGTGTAGGCATTAAACATTTAAATTCTCTACTCCCTGGTCATTATACCGAGTGTCATATTTTACACTTTCCCCTCCCCCACTATGCTGTTGCTGATTTGACTTCATTTACATTGGCTCATTATGCATCCGGTCTTTGTTCTACCGAATGAAATACAGTACAGTGACAAAGCAAAACTTACATGTCGGCTGGAATATTTTTCTGATTTAAAAATTAGGTTTCACTACTTAAATTTACAGTTTGCTTCCCAATATTGTTTAAATTGGAAGCAAGTCTTTTCTTATACAGTAACTATAATCTATACGCAATTATTTTAAAAGTGGTTAAAATTACCTCAAAATATCATTAGGAAATGACAGTTAAGAACTTTTATAACAAATATTCTACTGCTACCTAGGCAATATTATCATATTAGGAGTATTAAGTTGTTCTTTCCAAGCCTCTGTCTGAATTTCTATGTAAGCCCAAGGAGTAAGCTTTTATCTATTTTATATGAAGTTCATTGCTTAGAGCTGTCTGTTATGGTTCTTATTTTAATGTATCAAACAACAAAGGTAATGTCAATTCTTAAAAAAAAAAAAATTCCTGCTTTGCATTTCTTGCAATTAAAAGGTTTCTGATTTGCAAACCAAATTTTCACCAAATTAGAAGAAAGTCCTAGCTGATCGATCACACATGGAAAAATATGAAAGTTACATTGAGCTTTAAATATCTATCCCCATGACAGTGCATACTATCTTTTCATTTGTTACAACCAATGGAGACATGGGATTAATCTAATACAGCCTAATTAAACACCCATTCACACAGGAGGGTTTTTAATGGTACTAGTGGCACAAATGCTATTTTGTATCACAGTTATATTTGCATTTATTTGAAGTTAGACAATAGATATTTTTGAATACAAAGAAAATGGGAAAAAAATAAAATATTGGGGAGCATGCTTTTGAAAATGGAAGCAATTTCTTGTTTCCTGCAGAGATAATTGCCATATGTACAATTTAGGTTTTATTCCAGATATTTTGACCAAGATGCATTTCTAATTTTTGTTATATCAAAATGCATAATCATTTGGCATTTTGGGTTACACTGGCTACATATCTGGGGCACCATCTTTGGAGAAAAAAGTATCATGTCTTCTTGACTCTGTTAATGACCCATTGTGACCTCTGGCTTCTCCCTTAACCTGCTTGCACCTTAATTTTTTCCTCTATGAAAAGGGAATATTTGTCTCTTACCTACCTCTATTGCACTATTGCAAAGTTTAATTAGAATAACATATTGTTCTTAGGAGGAAAGTGTCTTATGAATGTAAAATTTTATTGTTTTTATTGATTAATTTTTACTATATTATGGGAAAATGCAGTGTTGTATGTTTGTCTATAGTCAGTCAATCTCCTTTACTTAAGTTTGGCACTTTTGGTTCTAGAGTTAATGAAAATAAAAGATAAATGCTTAATTGGATTTCTTGGAAGTGGGAGCAATCGCACACATCTTGGTGATTTATATTATATAACCTTGTTATCATCTACAAGATATTTCGTGAGCAGAATTGGTTCTAGAAAATGGCTTTTGCAGTAGAAGTAGTCAACAGAGTAGCATTCAGAATGAGTCCAAGCCTGTAGGAGAACTAGAAATTCAGCAAAGAATTCTTACTCCAGTGGCATCTCAAGGGAAGCAAAGTAAATAAAAGTTTTTAAGCTAGAGTTGCTTTGAAACTATATCTTAATTTTTCTTTTGAGCCCTGGAAATTTTAAATATTGGACAATAGGCAGCTCTGATGCAGAAATCTGTAAGATGATATCATTTGAGTATCAGGACTTATTTAGAAGCCCTTCCAAACTCAATGCCACTTCCAAAATACACTCTGGACACAGTTAACTCTATTTCCATTTCTAGGATTAAAATGGTGTTATTTAATTTCTTCACACTTCAATTGAATCATCTGTTAAATGATGGTGTTGAGCTAGATTATCAGTGAGACCCTCCTGCGATCCAAAATTAACCCGGCCAGTGTTTTGGATATATCATTCTTGGAATTTTAGGCACATAAGTATCAAGCCCAATTCTAAATGATATTTTATCAGATATTTTTCCATTTATTTGATGAATGTTTATTAAACACTGAATATATGCCAGGCACTTGTTAATTCTTAAAACCTAGAAAAGGAGCAGGTTTGGAGGCAAAGATAAGATTTCCTTACTAAACTCTGGCCAAGATCAAAATCTATGAGTATCTAATGACTTGACACAACAGATTTAGATGTGCTTAAAAAATATTAGTGGGCATGGTAGACAGTGTTACTGTTCACTAATATCCTGTGCCTGTCCCTACAGGAGGGTTATACCTCCCTGCCTCCATGAAGTCAGGCTAGGATATGTGAATTGCTTTGGCTAATGACATGTGAGCAGAAGTAATAGGTGTCATTTTCAGGGGGAAGCTTTAAGAATCAGTCCATATTTTCCATGCTTTCTTTTCCATTTGCCATAGTTATTGGCAATGTTCTAAAGAGTTTCTGCTCCACCAAAATGGGTCCCACAGTGAGGGCTACAATGAGATAGAGCAAAATTTACTGATCCACAATGGATGTTAGGATGAGAGAGAAGAAAAAAAAACTTTACTGTTAAGCCACTAGGATCTGAGGATTGTATATTATCGTAGTATAGCTTAGCCTAGTGGTTCTCATAGTATAGTTTTGGGACCACGGTGATTCCTGAAGCTCTTTCAAGGGATCCACGAGGTCAGAATTATTTTCAGGAAAATATGAAGATCTTATTTCCCCTATTGTTCTCATTCCCTCACAAGTGAAAGTAGTATTTTCTGAAGTCTACAGGGTGTGTAATACCTCAAGCGACTGATGCAGAAACTGATGTAAGCATCCAGTGGCTAAGAAAGTTGAAAAACTGTATAATGATGGCACTCTCTTCATTAAATCTTTTTGGAAAATTTAGTAATTTTTTATAAAAATGTGTTCTTTATGTTAACATGTAATGGATTTATTAGTGTTATCTTAAAATTATATTTTTAAAATTTTAAATTTTTTTAATTTTAATTTCTAACATGAAAAAAATCAGTGGAGGGCCAGCCCCATGGCCTAGTGGTTAAGATCGGCGCACTCCACTTCAGTGGCTCAGGTTCAGTTCCCAGGCACGGACCTACACCACTCATAGGCGGCCATGCTGTGGCGGCAACCCATATACAAAATACAGGAAGATTGGCAACAGATGTTACCTCAGGGCAAATCTTCCTCAGCAAAAAGAATCAGTGGATATAACCCACTTCAACAAATGCTCTTTCGAAGTCCTCAATAGTTTTTAAAGTAAAGAGACCAGAAACCAAAAGTTGGAGACCTGTCCTATCCTTTCCTGACTGATGTAGTAGGCTTTACCAGGTGTAGCTTATTAGAACTAATTAACCCCTGTCATTTGTGGAGCTCTCCGGATAGACAAACTATAACTTTAAAACCATGGTTAGAGTCAATCACATTATGTAGTTATTTAACAAAATCAAAGGGAACTTGTTCATGTCGTATAACAAAAGAACAGTTGCCACCTAATGCAACTACTCTAATAATGAGTCTAGACATAATAAACTATCTCATTGGTAGGATTTGACAGAGTGGATTTTCCTCTTTATTTTATAGAAGAGAGTAAATGTAATTTCTTGCAGTAAGTATGAAAATATATAAGCTAAACTATAAATCACCCTATAAATGTACAGTTTGTCCAATTTACAGGGCAAGGGTAACAGTAAAGGGAATAGAAGAGAGATGAGTTGTGAGATGTGAAAGTTTCAAATCATGCTTTTGACAACCACTCAGACACATTGTGACTGACCACTATAGACCATACTGAAGCAGAAAACTATCTGAACTAAAAATATTTGGGCCCATCGTCTCTCTTTCAGGCCAGCAGAGATTCTATATCAATTTGTGCTCACTGGCATATTGGTCCATAAATGTGTTTTCCCTTGTTTCAAGTGTTGTGCCTTCCTTCAACTGGATTGTAAACTCCTCAAGGGTAGTGATGATGTCTTCTATTGAATTTGCCTCTCTCCTCGCCCAGTGACTCTGCTCAGCACTCCACGCGAGGCTGGGACTCCATAAACGCTACAGGTTAAATAAAACAAGGCAAGATCTCTAACTTCATAGCTATTGACAGGCAATAAAATACATAAGTAATTTGGTGGGGGAGGGAGAAAGTTGACAACTACTTTCTATTAATTTAAATATATCTATCATTATAAAATCAATATTGTATGCAGTATTAAAAGGTTATTTAAGACAAGAATAAAAAGATTATATCTAGCACCCATGTCTCACTGAAGAAATATTTCTGCTGCCCGGAATAATTCCTGGATGGGCTATGCTCTGTTGTGACTGCAGTACAGGGGCATTTTCATTTTAATATGTTCCTCTTCCTTATATAATTGAATTGTAGAAATTCCTAAAGGAGTTTATTATCTTAAAACATAAAATACTTCTTCTATAATTATCAATTCACTGGATTTTTCCTACAAATCCAGTCAACTAATCTAAAAAAAGTTTTATGAGTGTGTTTGTGTATATAATATGTGTAGAATTTCCTAGTTTATATACATTATCTACACTGCATACATTATCTCATCTGATCTTCTTGACAAGCTTGTGAGATAATTATTATGCTTACCCCCATTTTCTAAATAAGGAAGTAAGAACTCTGCTAGATTAAGAGATTTGTCCAAGAACATATATACAGTAAGTACTGGAGAGAGAATTAAAATTCAGAATCAATATCAGACTCATAGTTCTTTTTAAACCGTTAAGATATGAATCTAACAGAAAAGTTTATTTTTATTCTTCTAGTAAAGAAGCACGGTTTCCCTCAAATGATTTCTAAATTGTATTATATAGTTAACTAATTGTTTTTCCACAGCTTGAGTGAACGAGGGCATAGGTGAATATTTTTAGTGTAAATATAGGTGAGTGGAATTTTTGCATACATTCCTGAGAAAAATCACCTTTTCTGAAGTTCAAGATGTTTATTTTTCATTTGATTCTTTATCATGTCCTTAATTTAATTTTCTTCTTTTAAAAAGTAATTCTATTTATAAATTTGAATAAAATATAAATGTTCAATAACTCAAATAGATTGCCTTGAAAATAACCTAGAGATAATCGTACTAGAAATTTTTTTAAAAAGGGAATATCATGGTACCACTTATCTTAAGATTTTTAGTATGTTAGCTGATGGTGATTGTTAATGCAATAGTTAATCCATTTGTTTTTTCAGCAGGTATTTCCATGAAAATAATTAATGGGCCTTTCATTCAGATTTTCTAGTGAATTATTAAAAATAGTTTTGTCTCATGATAATTCTCTAACAAATCCATTAAAACCTAAAATCTAGAACACACAGTCAAGTTAAAAGCAAACAATAAACTCTATACCATGATTAATAATGGCAATGGAATAGAAAATAACTTTTTACTTGGTTTCTAGTGGCAGTAGACTTATGCTCATAAGAGCATAAGTTTCCAGCCTCCTTTATCTGCAGAGTTTGAGATAAAAAATTATGAACCCCCAAACTCTCCAGATAAGTGTGAGGCCATTTCAGAAGGTTTGAACGGTATTAGAAGACAAGCATAGGCAGGATAGATGGAAGCAACACTCTAGAATGAACTGTGATTACTCTTCCTCTCCCTCTGGAAGTTTGAAATTCTTCTTCAGGCTACTATAGAAATGTCCAGTGACTCCTGGGGTATTCTAACTCTTATCTGACAGGAATATGCAAACCAAAGAAACTTAGTGGTCCAGATGTCATTTTCTTTCTTTTTTTTTTTTTTTCCGGAGGAAAACTCACCCTGAGCTAACATCTGTTCCAGTCTTCCTCTATTTTGTATGTGGGTCACTGCCACAGCATGGCCACTGATGAGTGGTATAGATCGGCACCCAGGAACCGAACTGGGGTTACCAAAGTGGAGCACGCTGAACTTAACCACTAAGCTACAGGGCCAGCCCAGATATTATTTTCTTAATGTCTCAAAATTCATAGCATAACACCTCCTTGACATGACTTCTTTTTTTTCTTCCAGTGAGCAACATTTTCACTTGGCACTTCCATCTGATTAGGATGGTTGCTCTCAGCCCGTTCCAAATAAAAGTTCCTTAGGCTTTAGCAACCTCTTAAGTTGACCTCTTCTCACATTCTAAAAGATGCCTTCTTTGTTTGAGTGGCCTCTACAACCTCAACAACATTGACATGTATATGAAAACCACAAAGTAACTACTAGACTCTTGATATTTTTAGATTTATTATTCCTGACTCCCTCACTAGACAAAAACCTTGACTTATTCATCAGATGTTCAACATTTGTTGAATGAATTAAACGGATGACATCTAATGATCTCAGTGGTCTATAATGTGTAATCTACAATGATGTTAGGTATAGATGAATATAGTGAGCGATGAGGCTCCTCTGTAGGAGAGTCAGCAAGCACTGAAGTAAGTTTAGGAAACCATCTGCTGTTCGTAGGGTAAATGATTTCCTTCGGTGGCATTGTGAATCTCAGAATTCTCAAAGCCCTCTTCTACAGCTGTAGTGAAATTTAAGGGTCTATTTTATATAACGCTTCTATCTGGAGGCAACACAGTACAGAAGTAAGGACAGGAAATTTGCAACCAGACTCTTCTGGTTCAGGTCTCAGTTTTGGCAGTTACTAGCTACATGACCTTGGGAATGAAAGTATCATTCACTTTCCAAAACTGTGAAATGCCACACATAGTAGATGCTCAATAATTGTGATTTATTTTTATTATCATAAAATTGCTAAATTATCTTCAGGGCTGAGAATTTGAGCCTCTAATTTAAGATAAATACATTAATTAATATAAAAATGGAAGAATAGCTGAAGAAGAATTAATTAGGTTTAGAATTCAGTTTAGAAGGAATGTTTTACGTTAGTGGGAATAAATTGGAGCTGTTGGAGGTCACAATGTAGACATTTATAATTGAGAGTAAGCTAAGTGGAGACTTTTTTTTTTTCCCCCCAAAGCCCCGGCAGATAGTTGTATGTCGTAGTTGCACATTAAGTGGAGATTTTAACACAATTTTTTACTTGGCAACTCTATGGTGAGACTCAATCCCAGAAAAAAACAGCAGGAAGCAGGTATGTACATTTCAGCATGTTGAAAAGAAAAGATATCACTTACATTGGTGTCTGAGTAGCCAGCATAACTTCAAAGCACAGTCTGTTTATCTTGATTTTGAAAGCATTAAATACTCCAAAACAATGAATTATTCACCTCCAGTTTAAACTCCAATGGTGAGAATTTTGTCTGCCTACTTTTGAAAATAGGCACAGAGTTTTTCTTTTTTTTTATTATTTTATTTTATTTATTTATTTTTCCCCCAAAGCCCCAGCAGATAGTTGTATGTCATAGCTGCACATCCTTCTGGTTGCTGTATGTGGGACGCGGCCTCAGCGTGGCCGGAGAAGCAGTGTGTCGGTGCGCGCCCGGGATCCGAACCCAGGCCGCCAGTAGCGGAGCGCGCGCACTCAACCGCTAAGCCACGGGGCCGGCCCGGCACAGAGTTTTTTCTAAAATCGTAGTTCAATACTTCTCTTCAAGTTCAATTATTGTGGGTGGTAGAATCCTCAACGTAAAGAGACTGCTGCTTCAGCAGCACTTTATTGAAACAAATAATCTTCGCATATTAAAAGGGTCAAATCCTAGAGCATGTCTGCAAATTCCTAAGCAATTTAAGTGAGTGTGCCATTTGTAGCTATGCTGTGATTGAAATGTAATGCCTACGAAGGTAAGCTATAGAGAAATAATCTTCCCAAAGTCTATCTGTTAACTGATTCTATGAGACAGGGAGAACTATGAGGAAAATGGAAATATCTCTAGGCTTAGTTCCAAGCAGTGTGGATGACCAGAAGTAGGAGCTCTTCTGAAGTAGGAATCATGACTTTGAAGGGAAAGGTCTCAGCTTTACCAATGAGCTGATGACCATGGCCAATGAGCACTTTCTAGCCCTAATTTGTCTTACCTGCTGCATGTCATATTATTGAACTCTTTCTTCAAATTCTCTCCTATTCCATAATAATACTCTTGAAGTTTACCTCCTACTTCTCCAGGCATTTCTTCTCAGTCATTTTCATGGATTCTTCTGTCCTAAGGGACCAACTTCAGAGCTCTTTTCTATTCTCAAGTTACTCCAAGCAGGGTCGGGGACCATCTGCCACAAAACAACATCTCTAGCTTTGTTAAAGCTCAAATTCCTAGGCCCACTTCCGCTCTCCTGGATTAAAATCTCTGGGTATGGGAGAGAGTAAATGGTTTCCTATAGTGGCATTGTAAATCTCAGAATGCTCAAAGGCCTCATTACATGCCCTCTGTGAAATGCAAGGGTCTATTTTACACAACACTTCTATCTGGAGGCAACACAGTGTGGGAGTAAGGGCAGGGACTTGACAGACTGCTTGGGTTCAAGTCTTAGTTTTGGCACTTATTAGCTATGTGGCCTTGGGAATATAAAGTCCACTCAATTTCTAAGATTGTGAGGTTTAAGAGATAATATATGTAAGGAAGATATATATGTAAAGGGCTTAAAGCAATGCTACACATAGTAGGTGAACCTTTGACCAGTTTCTTGGTTGATTCTGATGCAGACCAAAGCTAGAGAACCACTGGGTGATACCACCCATTTCTAAGGTTTCAGATCCACTTTTAGGATGATTACTTAAAACTCTTCAGTGCCTTCCCGTTGTATAAGATCCTGCATCACCTCATCTTTTTCGCCTTTCCAGCCTCCTCTCTTGCTTTCTTTCCTGCTAAGAATTAGTCATACAGAAATTCCTACTGGTATTTTTTTTGCTTCTCAGCTTTCCTACTGGCTCTTTATTCTTTCCAAAATAACTTCCTTCTGTAGGCGACTTTGCTGGACTCATCCAATTCATCCTGTAATTTTTAGCCTAGATGTCAGCTCGCTCCCTGGTCACCCAGGTCTGAGTCTGACGCCTCTCCTATGAGTTCCCATGGACCCCAGATATCTCCCATCATTGTACTTAGCATATTTTATTGTGCTTGCTTAGTTATTTGTTTCTATTCCCTGTAAGATATTTGTAGTTCTATATCCTGGTGTATACTAAGAAGGTGTTTAATATATGCAAATTCATGAATGAATGAATGAATGACTTACAGATATATGCTTCCAGATCAGACCTCTTTCCTAGGCCTTCATATCAAACTGGACATGTAAAAAACTAAATTCATTATCTTTTCTCAGCAAAATGGTTTCTTCTTCCTTCTATTCTTCTTTCCAGTGAAACACATAAAACTTTGCCCAAGTGCTAAAGCCAGACAGTTGAGGATTAGCCAGGACTGTCTATCTCCTTTATCCCCATATCTAATCTGTCACATTGCACATTAGCAATAACTTAGCTCAGGAGGTTTTTCCAAAGTGTGATTATTGAGGTTTGATTCAAGAGGGTATTTTGAGTGTATATGTTTACCTTCCCTCTTTACTAAAAACCCACTGAAGAAACAGTAAAGAAGTACAAAAGGGGATAAATTAATAACAGTTCTGAGAACAGTAAGTCCAGAGAGTTTGATGACTCTCTATAACATGACAAGCAGGTGGAAGCTATCATATTAATGGGCAAATAAAAGTGGGAGCCTCCATCTCAAACAAACATAGGAGAAAGCTCTAACAGAACCCAAAGCCCTGTTCCTGGTTGTTCTGCCACAGCAAGACTCTAAGGGAGCAGGTCCAGAGAGTGGGAGTCAACATGGGATGGGTGGATGGGGAGAGGGGATCAATTGAAGGACTGTCTATAGGTGGTGTTACCAATCTTGGCTGATCATAAGATTACATGGAGTTCTTGTTAAACATAGAAAACCTCAAGACCCTTCCCTGGAGACTCTGGTTCAATAAGTCTGGCGATACAACCCAGGAATCTGGACTTGTGATGAGTCCCAGTTGATTTTTCTGGAAAACAAATTTGGGCAATATTGGAATATGGACAGCACTTTATTCAGGAATCCCATTCCTATCACCCACATACAGATCTATATGGCATCTATACCCCAGGCTTAAAAGCAGACAATTAATTTCTAAAGGAATTTTAAAATCATCTCAGATGTCTAGCAAAGATAGCACCCCAGAATAAGGTTATCCTGATTCTGACATTTGGGATAGCCAGATAGCTCCTCGCCTGAGCATCTTTTTTAAAAAATTGAGGTAACATTGGTTTATAATATTATATAAGTTTCAGGTGTACGCCATTATATTTTGTCTTCTATATAAACTACATCACGTTCACCACCAAAAGTCTAGTTTCCATCTGTCACCATAAAAATGTCCCCGTTTACTCCTTTTGCCCTCCCCCCACTCCCTCTGGTAACCACCAATCTGTTCTCTGTATCTATGTGTTTGTTGTTGTTGTTGTTTTCTGTGTCTTACACATACGAGTGAAATCATACCATATTTGTCTTTCTCCCTCTGACTTATTTCGCTTAGCATAATACCCTCAAGGCCCATCCGTGTTGTTGCAAATGGCAAGATTTCATCTTTTTATGGCTGAGTAGTATTCCATTGTGTGTGTGTGTATATATATATCACATCTTCTTTATCCATTCATCCACCAATGGGTACTTAGGTTGTTTTCATGTTTTGCCTGCTTGAGCATCTTAAAGTGAATCCTGCCAGTCTACATGCCCCAATCACATACATGGAGCTCTCTGTTAGTCCCCTCATTCAGGGAAGAGCCTTATTATAGAAACAGATAGAGAGTTAGCCATATTAACTGCCTAGGCTTTCATTCATACATATAAATGAAAACCTAAACTCACCAAACATTTGAAGGAAAAACAACAGCATAAAAGAAAAAATTGAACAAGTGGAGCCTAATAAATTAACCTTAAAACAAACAAACAAACAGAAAAACCAGATGTGGTAGATGCTAAGATGAACCACACAGATCCCCCTTCCGTTGCTGGGAGAGCTGCCAGCAGAAAGTTCTAACGGAAGTGCATTGGCTGAAGAGAGTCACCTCACCCAAGATCATGCCCCTTCCTAGCATGGACCATATTCAGTGACTGATCAGTGTGGACATATAAAGTCCTGGCCCCCTCAACCCAACTTGGGGAAATTCTGAAGAATCATCCCAGCTTCAAAACTCCCTGAAATTCAGCTGAGAGCTCCACTGAGATTGCATTGCAGCTCAACTTCTCCCTCTGCCCAATCCTGTTTCCTTCCCTTCCCTTCCCCAGGTGTTGATCTAAAAGATACTCCCTAATAAACTTCCTGCAGGATAATCTGAAACAAGGAGTTACTTAGTAAATAGAAATAAGTTTATGAAAATAGTAGTAGGTATCCTCAGGGAGATTCAAGATAATAACGCATTTATAAAACAAAAACATGCAGCTAGGGAAAAGATGAGAAGGAAAATTAAGAATTATTGGAAATTAAAAATATGATACTTGAAATAAAGAATTCAGTATAAAAACTGAAACAAAGTTGAGAATGCATCACAAAAAGTTGAGAAACAGTAGATGACAAGTATAAGAAAAACTTAAGAGACACAGAGAATTACTGTAGGAGGTCTATTTTCTATATAACCAAGTATGAAAATGACTTTTCCAAAAGGGAAGAAGGAGAAATAATCAAGGAATAAGTAGAATAACATATCCAGAGCTGGAGAAGGGTCATCTCCAGATTAAAAGTACCACAACATGATAAGCAGAATGAATTTTTTTAAAGCCTACAACTAAACATACTTTGTAAAATTCCCAACACCAAGATTTCAAGATAATTTCTTGAAAGCTCCCAGTATGAAAGAACAGGTGTGTAAAAGGAATATGAATGAGAATGGAATCCTGTTACCGATGCTAGAAGTGAATGACATAATATCTACCAAGTTCTGGAATTAAATATTGTTGAACCTGAAATTTTATACCCAGCCAAACTATGGATCAAATGTGAGGGAGAAAAGAAAGATGTCTTCATGCATCCATCCAGGAAAATTTTCTAATAGATATTCTTTCTAATGAAAAATACTTGAAGATATACTCCAATAACATTAAGAAAGAATCCAAAAAAGAGGAGGACATCGTGTCCAAGAAATTGAGTCTCTAATACCAAAGTGCAATGAAAAGAAATGTAGAGTTATAGTCATGCAACAATTCCAGAAGGTAATAAGTTTAGGGGACTATTCTGGTTCAATGATTAGTGGGTGTTGGACAAAGTGAACAGAAAGAGAGTAGAAAAACCAAAGGATCCAGTCCCTTTACAGCAGCAGTCTCCTTGGTCCATAACCAAGTGGTCAGTTAGCCCTTCCCTCACTGTCTAGATTACCTAGGCAGTATTCAAACCCAGTTCACAGCTTTCCCTGACAAGAATCAGGTGTGAACTTTCTGTACCTCCTAACCTCAGGGAATCTGTCTCTAAGCTCTTCAAGTAATGCCCGTGAAGCATTCCTCACTAGGATGTGGTTAGAAAGTGCCCCCTCCCAAAGGCAACTTCAATTATCTATATATGGGAGTGGGGATGTGTGTGTGTGTGTCTCACGCTCACTTTGGGGTCCTGATATTTATTCTATCTGTATGTCCATTGACACTGCAGCCGGAAAAGTCCCCATATTCGCTTCCTATTGCTGCTGTAACAAATTATCACAAACTTAGAGGTTTAAAAAATTCCATTCTCTTGGGGCCAGCCAGGTAGCATAGCAGTTAAGTTTGCGCGCTCAGCTTCGGCGGCCCAGGGTTCACAGGTTCGGATCCTGGGTGCGGACAGACGCACCGCTTGTCAAGCCATGCTGTGGCGTCATCCCATATACAGTAGAGGCAGATGGGCACGGATGTTAGCCCAGGGCCAATCTTCCTCAGCAAAAAGAGGAGGATTGGCAACAGATGTTAGCTCAGGGCTAATCTTCCTCACACACACACACACAAAATTCATTCTCTTGCAGTTGTGGAGATCAGAAGTCTGAAAGCAAGGTATTGGCAGGGATGTTTTCCTTCTGGAGGCTTTAGAGGAGAATTCATCTTCTTTCCTTTTTCAGCTTCTAGAGGCCACCCACATTCCTTAGCTTGTGATCCCTCGTATCACTCCAACCTCTTGCTTCCATTGTCTTGTCTGCTACTCCTGACTCTGATCCTCCTGCTGCTCTCTTAAGACCCATGGGATTACACTGGACCAACCCAGGTAATCCAGGATAATCTCAAAATCACTAAATTAATCATTTCTGCAAAGTCTCTTTTACCATATAAAGTAACATCTTCACAGGTGTCAGGTATTGGGACATGAACATTTTGGGGGCCATTATTCAGTCTACTATAGTCCCATTTTAACATACTATTATTCATGTGTTGATTTTATTTTAAAAATGTTTAATGTGATTGTTATTAATGATTCTACTCTGCTAACTGGCTCAATCTACCAAAATACTCCATCTTCTTCTTACTGCCACTGCCTTAATTCAGTTTTATCTTTTTTTGCCTGGACTACATCAGTGGTGAACTGTTTTGATCTCTTACCTTCTAGACTATCTCCTTCCCTTCCCCATAGTTACTGGAGTGAGTTTACCAAAAAGCAATCCAATCCATACTCCGTATGTAAATTTGTATGTAAAATAAATGTACCCCCATGTCCTTCAGAATACATTATAAATCTACTTGTGTTTTGCCCTGGCAACCTCTCTCCTGCTTCATCCACTACCAGTTCCCCAAATGTACTCTCACATGCACTTGTATGAACTTCACACACTTTCCTGAATGGGCCACATTCTCTCACTTCTCTTCCTACACTTTTCCCTCTGCCTGGAAGGCCCATCCCCTTCCTCCACCTATGTGTCCCTGAAGCCTCAGTTCACACTGTATATCTTCTCGTGTGCCTTACCTGACCACCTCCTCTTCCCTTCACAGATTTCTTCGGGATGCTGAAAAATGTTCAACTGCAGCATTCATGACTTTGTATTATAAGTGTTAGTTTACTTGTCTGTCGTTGTCAATTGCCTGCGAATCCCCTGAGGGCGTTGACAATGTCATCCATTTCTATGTCTTGGCAGAGGGACTGGCACATATCTATCCCTCAAAATTTATTTTTTGGATGAATAAATAAACTACAACATGCTTTGGCCAATTGCTTTTTTATATGTTTATCACTATCCACTCTTCAAATATATCAATAGAGCTTTTCCCAGATATCCATGTGAATAAACTTGTGTGCGTGCATGCACACACACACACACACACACACACAAATGCTCACACACAAATCAACCCTTCTCACTATCCTTACCATTGAGTTGACAGAAATCAATTAGCAAACATTATGCATAAACAATTACACAGTATATACTCAAGTAAGAACAGACTGAAGTTTTATAAAGGAACCAATGTACAAAATCAAGGAGATTGGAGACGGGAGGAAAAAGTTTTTCCAAGGTTTCTTCAAATTTACTTCTTTAAATTACAAGAAAGCTAATCTGATCATCAACTTGTCTCACGTTTGTACAGCATGTCCCAGTTTTCATAAGTTTTAAAATCTTCTCTCCATTTGATCTTCATGACTGTATGAGAAACAGGATAGATATGTGTTGCCCCAATTTTAGAGATGCGAAAATAGAAGCTGAAGAGGGTTCGAGTTCTTGAAAGGAATTCACAAAAAGTAAATGTTGTAAAATGGAAAGTGGAACAGTGAGCTCATCTGAGGAGTTTGTAAAAATACTGATGCCTGATTTTCACCCCAAACCAACAATTTTTATACTGTGTAATGCCAAATCAAAATAGGTGGTCTATGTTACATCACACAACTGATGTTGGCATTAGGTTATTTTTGTCGTGTTGCCTTAGGAGGAGTGGAGGTGAAGCTTTGTATTTGGTTTCACTGATTTAATTAATATTTTCTGATGGTTTTTATGGAGAGGGTAAGATTGCCAACATTTAAATAGCATTCAAGACTGAGGTTCTGTGTGTGTATTTTCCTGGCACCTTGATAGCTAATAACAAAGATGACTATGGAAGACAGGGGAATAAGGAGGAAGGATGAGGAGGCGGGCCTGGTCCATGGCAACCAATGTGTTCCATGTCTCTTAGATAACACAACAGAGTGATTCCTTATGAAATTCAATCCAAATGCTGCCACTCAAGTATTTGAGGAAAGTTCTAAACCCCTGTTAACTCTCCGTTTTCTCATTTGCACAGGGGCATACTGACAGTAGCTTAGTTGATCACTTAAAATATTAGATCCTAGAAACTGATGATAAATGCATCTCCATGTCACTGTCACATAGGCTGATTGGTAGGAAATGCACACCTCACAAGGACATTCTGAGGGATAGAGAGCAGTTACACAGCTCTTGGAAATATAAATAGCTCTCATAAAAAACGCTTTCTGGAGGGTAGCCTGTCATTTACACTTTTACCCTAGGCATAATTGTTAGTTTATCCTTTTTCTCTGCTCACACCCATCTATTCCTCCCTTGGGCCTCAAAGCCACACGAGTTTTTGCAAAAATAATCTTTAAAACATATATTTACCCTCTTTTTGACCCCTTAAACTAGCTCTTTATTACTCCAGGGCATTTTAAATTGTTCTAAATTTGTTTTGGAGGCTGTGGTTGTATTTTCTCCTCTGTAGGTATTCATAACCCCTATTAACTTCCGTGGGAATCAAATATACACATATCAAAGTGAACCCAGGCTCTCCTATGTTAAAATCATGTTTAAATCATGATTAAAATCTATTTATGATAAAATAAAAACTAAGAACTAAAATCTAGGGAAAAGGGTATAAAAAAAGGAGACCATTTTGTGCTTAATTAAGGAAGTTTACATTTATGGATAACTAAAATGGCATACCAGCCCCCTGGCACTATTTCCAATATGTCCTTGGTCTCAGGGACCAAGGACATTTTATAATTTCATTATAAAATGAAATGTGTGTGAGTAACTATCTCACAAAAGATGCTTGGCCCCGTGTGTCTTGGCTGTGTGGTGTAAATACAGAAGAGAAAAGGCACTGTTTGGACCAATATTAAGTCACCTGCGGGTAGAATTTGATCTTACCTATTTATTGTCAGATTTTAAAATGATGTCATAAGCAGTTGCAGAATTTGCATACATAACTCTGCCTACATGTATGCCCATGAAAATTGGGTAATGGAGTTCCAAACAGTCCAATTTTTTCTTATAAACTCAGATCTGTGTAGTACGCACCCTCTCTATGAACATCACTAGGAGGCAAATACAAACTTTCCATACATATTTTGGTGCTCCTTTGAAATGTTTGCTTTGAAATACAGATATATCATACATGCAAATAAATACACTAATTCATCCATGCAGTTAATGAAATGAAGTCAACTATAAACCCCACAGCAGTAAGAAGTACAATATTAAAATTCATTTCCATTTTACAAATAAACATTGTGCATTTCTCAGATAAAATATGAGAAAATTTGAACCTAGGTGAGTTTCAAACATAGTTTAAAATAAACGGTTCTTTACTGAAATATATGATCCTTCTGAGGATATTTGGTAAGGTATTTCTTCAATTGCACTAAGGTAGTATTTAGTCATTTGCTAAGTAAATAATACTATATTAAGTAACATCTTTATGAATGAAAAGCGTCAAATGCAGCTTTCAGAAGCACCCAAGGAACATCTAGGAAGTCAATAAATGAAAAGAATATTTTTTTCCTTTATATACAAAATTACAATGAAACTAGATTTGAAATAAGCATTGTAAAATTAACAGATATGTATGAAGACATACAGATGTTTTAGAAATACACTATTTTAAACACAATATGATTTTTCACACCTAAGCCTATTTGGAGCAGAAGTAAGCTATCTGAAAATCTTGAAGATCTTCACCTGTCTTCGTTCTTTTGGATTTCTGCCTCACATCCTCCTTTGGAGCAACTTCAGCCCATCTTCTCAAATGAGAGCTGAGCTACCCAGACTAGAGTCCAGAGCATCTAATTAAAGTGACCAATCAGTAGCAACTATTTATAGAGATTTCAGATAACTTTTCCTAACACTTATGCAATAACCATAACAATCAATACCATTTATTCAGCTCTTACTACAACCCAAGTACTATGCTAAATACTTTATAAACAGATTCGCTAATCCTCAAAATGAGTTTAAAAAATAGGTATTTTATAGGTTTAAGAAAACAAAAACAGAAGCAAGATACGGTGTGTGAGCGTTGGAAGAGGATCACCTCCACGGCCCTCAGCCTCGAGCCTCGGAGGCTGCCTCCTTCTCCCTCCTGCTGACAACCTCAGCGGCTGACCCTTGTAACCCTCACAGAGTGGATACGCACGCTCAGTCCCTGCCCCTGTTTAAGAAAATCCCACAGACTGAGGCCAAGTCAGCATAATTAAAAAAAAAAAAATTTTATTGTAGTAAGAACTCTTAACGTGAAATCTACCCTCTTAGCAAATTTTTAGGTGTGTAATGCAGTGTTGTTGACTATAGGTACAATGTTTTACAGCAGATCTCTAGAATTTATTCATCTTGCTCAACTGAAGCTTTATGCCTGTTGATTAGTAACTCTCCATTTCCCTCTCCCCCCAGCCCCCAGCAACCACCATTCCATTCTTTGATTATATAAATTTGACTCTTAGATACCTTCTATAAGTGGAATCACGCAGTATTTGTCCTTCTGTGAGCTGGCTTATTTCGTTTAGCATAATATCCTCAAGGTTCATCCATGTTGTCGCAAATGGCAGGATTTCCTTCTTTTTTAGGGCTGAATAACATTCTACTGTATGTATATACCAGATTATATTCATCCATTCATCTGCTGATGGGCATTTAGGTGCCTTCCACACCTTGCTACATGAATAGTGCTGCAATGAACATGGGAATGCTAATATCTTTTCAAGATCCTGATTTCAATTCTTTTGGATAAATACCTAGAAGTGGGATAGCTGGGTCATATGATAGTTCTATATTTAATTTTTTGAGGAACCTTCATATCGTTTACCATAGTGGCTGCACAGTTTTGTATTCTCACCAACAGTGTACAAGGGTTCCAATTTCTCCACATCCTTGCCAACACTTGGTGTTTTGGGGTTTTTTAATAATAGCAATCCTGACAGGTGTGAAGTGATATCTCATTACGGTTTTGATTTACATTTCCCTGATGGTTAGTGACACTGAGCATTTTTTCATATACCAGTTGGCCATTTGTATGGCATTTCAAATCCATAGCCCAATTTAATCAGAAACTAGAGTCAGATCCCCAAAAGTAAAATTCAGCGTTTACAACTCCTCTCTTTCTTCAAAATGCTAATATAGACATTTGGGTATAAAGAATACACCAAATCTATAGTGAAGACCAGAGATATGTTGGAATCCCCAATTCATGGAATGACAATATCTCACAGGGAAAATATTGATTATGATCTAGGAGCATCTATGAAAAACATGAGAATTCATACCTTCTTTAAGATCCATTTGTAGCTTATTGCTTATCCTTAACAAATTATTTCTAAAGATAGGATCTTGACATTGAACTTAATAAGGAGTCAAAGCAAGTTTTTTTTGAGATAAAAGGAACATTAGGGAATCATTGTGTCCAACCCTCTCATTTAAACAGAGGAAAAAACAATTATTGGTATTTTGTTTAGACATAACAGGATTATCATCACACCTAACTGTAAGTGTTCCTGTCTCATCTCAACATAAGAAGATTGTGTTGGTGATTACCTTTATAAAAAGCCATTACATGAAAAGGGTAACTCCCTTGTCTCATGACATCTTCCTGGTCAGCTGTGCCTGATGTAAGTACAGTATAAGGACTACTCTGGGTCCAACGTAAAATAAACCGACGTTCTGATTACTAACTTTTTCTATTTACGTGTTCCTGAATTACACGTACGTGCGCATCCACGAATTATAATGCGTCTCCATTTCCTTGTTGACCATAATCTCTAAAAGGGCGCAATCCTGTCTGTCTTATTCACACTGTCACCAGAATTTAGGACAGTGTCTGACACATAGTAGATAGTCAATAAATAGTACCTGAATGAATAAAATACAAACTTTTCTGCCAAAAACAAAGGTGAATCATAAAACTGACACCAGCCTATCTTCCTTACCTTGGCAGATAGTCCTCTCAACTTTACCTCCTTAGTAGTTCTTCAATCTACTTCCACTACTACCCCCTCGGGCCAAGCAAGGTACCATCAGCTCTTGCCTCAAATAAAGAGAAAACCTACTCCCTGGTCCACCCCAGCACTCACTGACTTGACTTGGATCAGGTCTCCACACAATGCAGCTGAAGCATCCATGACAAAGTAAGAATCAGACTAGGTCACCACCCCCATATTAGTTTCCTAGGGCTGCCATAACCAATCACCACAAATTTGGTGGCTTAAAACAAAAGACATTTATTTTCTCACAGTTCTGGAGGCCAGAGCCTGAAATCAAGGTGTCCATAGGCTTGTGCTTCCTCCTGAGGCTCCAGGAGAGGACCTGTTCCTTGCTCCTTCCAAACTTCTGGTGACTGTCAGCACTCCTCGGCTTATAGCTCCTCACTGCAGTCTCTGCCTCCATCTTCAAATGGCCCTCTCCTGTGTGGTTTTTTTCCTTTTTTATCTCTTAGAAGAACATGTCGTTGAACTTAGGGTCCCCTGCACTAACCCAGGATGACCTCATCTCAAGATCCTTAACTTAATGATGTCTCCAATGGCCCTTTTTCAAATAAGGTTACATTTACAGGTTCCAGGGTGAGGTCTTGGACATATCTTTACGGGGGCTACAATTAAACTCACTACACTCCCTTTCTCAAAACACTTCCACAATTTCCACTTGCTCTTAGGATAAAGACCAAAGTTTATAAATGGCTTAAAACTCCCTGAGTGGTTTGGCCCCTGATTCATCTCGTCCTTCTCCCTCCTTTGCTATCTGAACACCTGCGACGTTGGCCTTCATGCAGTTTCTCCGGCTCACCACTTGGCATCATTGCAAATGGTTTTTCTTCTCTAGGTAGAAAGCTCCCTCATACTGCACCCCACGCAAACTTCAGCAGAACATTCCTTCACCCCCACCTCACCCCAGACAAAGCCTGGTTGCTTTGTTTTCCTGAGTAAGGAGTTGCTTTCCACAAAGAACATATCTGTTTGCCATCGCACTTCCATAAGTGTGGTGATGTGATTAACGTCTGCCTCCTCCGTTTGTCTGAACCTTCACAAAAGCAAGGATCATGCCTGTTTATTCAGTTTGTGTATTTTTTCCCACATACCGATGTGTTTTAGGGACTAACACAGGGCCTAACACATACTAGGAAGGGAACAAAAGTTTGTTGAATGAATTAATGAGAAAATAGATGGGTAGATGAATGAATATGTTTAAATACAATCCTCCTCCGACCCTTTGGGGGCATCCTAGTAAAACAGATTAATTAGTACTGATGGAATATTGCTATAAATTTCTATAAAGAAACAATAAGATTACAATACACTGAGCTGAAACACCAACTATCGTAGGTGGAGAATTGAGTCATTAACTCAGGAAAAAAAAAACTCACTTGTATTAACCAAACTTCCAAACAAACTTCTTGGCCTTGTTTCTTAGCACAGGCACAGGCCACCATTCAAATCTACCAGTAATCTTCGAGTCTGTCACTAATCACTAAACTTGAGTTGACGGGACATAATAGGTCCAACTCTCTTGGAATTCACTATGAAAGAGCAAGCCATTTCCTCCATTATAGAAATAGTAACAGACTTCATATGAAATACAGCTCTCAGCTTCTGTGCTTCTGTGGGAACTCCATCTAACGATGGTGTTAGCAGAGAGAAGACTGGCTCACATTAAATCCAAAGGCATGAAATATCCAAGCTATCACAGGTGCATTTTATTTTATGACTTAAATAAAAACATTTCTAAAATCACATATCCTGTGATAACAAGATTCAAAAAAGAGCCCAGGGTTATTGGAACACATGAAATTCAAGCTTGAAAGGAATTTAGTTGGTTTAAAATTATTTGAAGATCATATGAAAGTAAGGAATTTCCTTCTAGCTTCAGTTTAATACCTACTATCACTGTGGGGATACAAGTAGCTAGCAAAAAATCTTCCTACTAGATGATTCATATTCCTACATAGAAAGTTGCCTAAACTCTATGTTCACTGAATGAAAGACTATGACTAAAGATATTTAGTTATTCATTAGTTCATGTATAACAGAAATCCCAAAGAATTTTCAAAGTTATGATAAATTAAAGCTGTATGTATTATAGCCCCTCTTAAAATGAGGAAATAAATCTACTAGTATAATATACATGATTACTTTTGCATCCTGAAAATTATTAGAATGGTATATCTAGTCACTATGTATATGCCACCAGTTATCGTATATACTTAATTCTGAATAGTTTTAAAATGAAAATAATTTAAAAAGCTAAAATCAAAGAAGTAATCAGTGAAAGTTATTTTCATGTTAAAAGTTCATTGGAAGTTCCATTTATTTAAAGACCAGAGGATATTTTATAACTATAAACAAATACTCTAAATGATACATCACGTTCCACTATATTTTCAGATCCTATGGATTTAAAGAACGTTGCAATGATTTTAATATGAATTTTTACATCTGTATCTCCATTTTACTGATCACTAAAATAACACTGTAAGAATTAATTTTGAAAACTGAAAGATTTCCGAACCTAAGTAATATAATAAGCGAGAAGGAGATGATCCAATAATAGAGCAAATAAGTATGAACTTCATTTTATTTAAGTAACTCACTTGAAAACTTTATTTCCTTTGTATTTTAACATGAAGAACTCTCCTTATTAAAAATTCCGTTTGAGGGGCCAGCCCAGTGGTGTAGTGGTTAAGTTCACGTGCTCTGCTTCGGTGGCTCAGGGTTAGCAGGTTCGGATCCCGGGCGCCGACCATTACACCACTCATCAAGCCACGCTGTGGCAGCGTCCCATATACAAAATAGAGGAAGATGGGCACGGATGTTAGCTCACAGCTAATCTTCCTCAGAAAAAGAGGAGGATTGGCAATGGATGTTAGCTCAGAGCCAGTCTTCCTCATAAAAAAAAATTCTGTTTGTCACTGGAGGCCAGAAATGAGAGAGGAAGAGAAGTCAGAAATTTGGATACAACTTCGGACCCCACTGACTAAAATTACCTTTAAAATGTTGGCGTTTACTGTGTTGACATCCCCAGACTCACCCATTCTCTGATTCTCTGGCTTCAGACATCAGCTGTTTTGCTGGGCAGACACTATCAACAGAGTTACCTGGACATATACCATGGGCATTCTCTCCCTTTCAGCGGTGTCGCCATAGCTTTGCAGAAAGGAGCCCTGCCCTAATTTCTAGAATTATTCCCAATGATCATTTTGGCAATTTTTTTTCCTAGAAGATAAGTCAAACTACCCTCACCATTAAAACATACAATTTTAAATGGTGTTACAAAGGAGTTGCTGCTATCATGTAAATAGGCTCATTTGTTAGCTGTAACCAGCTACAAGGAAAGCTTCTTCTGATCCTTACAACAACCCTCCAGTGTAGAATGATGTGCACAGATTAAGGGATACGTGTATTTCTATACCTGTAAAAAGATGATACACGGAATATTCTAATTTTAATATTTTTGTTCTCAAATGGGATTGGGAGTGGATTCTATTTAAACAATATTTAGGCTACATTCGAATATTCATTTGTGCCTTCAGTGAGTGAAGACACACGGATCCTTGCCTGTAATATGCAGTTGATTTAGTAAGTAGACACTTAATAAGCAAAGGACTCTATGAGGTGTAGGATAAACCTCAAAATTTTTATTTAACACAAAGAATAATTTTATTATCCAAGTTCAAACCATCCTAGCTTTTAAAAGAAATTGGGAGGGAGGGATGAAATATATCTTAGTCTTTATATAGCCAAAACTAATTTTGATTGTTTAATTTGTTGCCGTCAAAATTAAAAAAATAATAAAAAATTTATCATGTAAAACAGACGTAGCTTTTAAGAAAACAAATTAAAACAAGAGAAGCAGTATGTGTAGTGGTTAAATATGAGGACCCTGAGGCTAGATTGCCTGAATTTGAACCCCGACTCTGTCACTTAATAGCTGTGTGACCTGGGCACGTTACTTAACCTCTCTGTGTTCAGTTTTCTAATTTGTAAAAGAATGCATATCTCAAAGGGTTGTTTTGAGAATTAAATGAGCTAAAACACAAAATATGCTTCAAAAACAATACTGACATATAGCAAGTGCTGTGTATTTATTATTGCTAACAACTACCTGATTACAGATGTGGCCCCTTAGGAAACAGTGAGAGAATAGCAAGAAAATATGATTATAGATGAGTGCCCCTTTTCCATTGGACAATTTGTCCTCAGTTTCACAGTTCAAGATTTTTAAAGGTAGAAAATAAAGGAATTGAAATACAGTAGAAGAAAGATCATATAATGTCTGGTGTCTGGATAGCGGCTCTGACTGTAAATTCAGAGATGCACATTTGAATCCTGTTCTGCCACTTACTAGCTGTGTTTCCTTGGACAGGAACCTCTCTGTGTCTCAGTTTCCTATTCTGCAAATTCAGAATAATAGTACCTAACTCATAAGGCTGCTGTGAGGATCAGTGAGGAGATAGGAGCTCAGTAAACGTTACGTATTCTCATTAGATCCCAGCGTAGCACATTAGCAAAGACATGGCCTGTATAACACATATCTCTGCTACCAGGAAAATTTTAAAAACTGGAGGGAACCGAGTAACATATTTAATAAAATTGTTACACAGTACATACAAAATTACAACCACATTTTATATCACTCTCATTATATTCTCATAGATAAGCAATTATGTATAGCTGTTTTCCATACAATAAACCCAAAATGATTTAAAAGTGGAAGAGAAAGGGGAAATCAGTGATACCATGGAACAATTCAAGGCATAAATACTTAATTCCAGTTTTGACCAAATTCTTGGCCTCCACATTTTTCTCTAAAAGCAGAGGTCTGAGTAAAAATAATACATTCCAAATGGTTTCTGTGGTGCCCCAGCCCCTCTGGCCAAAGCATGAGCGGGCTCCACGGTCTGGGCACAGTGGTTGGGTCTGACTGTCATATTAACTGTCCAGACTACCTAAGGCCTGCCTGTGTGGCTCAGTGAAATGAGACAGGGCTTAAATACCAAAACTTCATGATACTTCCTCAGGAATTTTTGAATGCAGTTCCTCAGTCAACAGTTCTCACTTATGTGTGCAACAGGTTCTCAGAAAACTCTTAATTGCCTCTGAAAATTGACTTGACTTTGTCAGTGGACACCAAGAAAATATTTCTGCACCATATTTTTAAAATCTTGCACTTACTTTGATCTAGGCTCAATATCAAGTCCATTTCATAAGAAGAAATTAATTTCTTATTGAAACCAAGCTTTTATACCATTTGCTAGTTTCCAAAAGCAGGACAGGAGAAAGATTAACAAAGCTTAATTAATAAAATAAAATAAATTAATAAAAACTTAATTCTGTCATGTTATATCATTAACTTTAGTTTTCATACTTTAATTCCACCTACTGGAGAACCATGAAGAAGTCTCAAAGATATTAGCTATTATTAATAAATACATATTTTTAAGTCAGTAACTTAAAGCACAAGAGGTGTTCGATAGTAAAAGTTGCTACAATAAAACCAAAGTATTTCTCAATTAAATTTTACTCCCAGATGTGTACAAATGAGACTCAAATTCAACTAGAAATACAAAAATTTTAACAGTGTCACAAAATATGAGAGGACTATGTGGTATCGTTATCTCTTAATCTGGTTCCTCTTCCTCCTCCCAACTTCTAACTATAAGCATAGCTCAAAGTTCATTGATCCAATTTCTGTCTTTCTCAGAACTCACCCACTCACACAGCTTTAACTATCTCTCATCTGCATGTGACTCCAGAGTACAGAACTTCAGCCCTCAGCTCATGTCTTTACTCCAATAAATCTTCTCTGTCTGCCTAGTGGACATTTTCATCATCTCAAACTTACCACGTCTAAAACTGGTCCCTCCGTGTAACTTCTCCTCTAATGAATGGTCCCACAATTTTTCTAATCATTCAAGCTCAAATTCTCCATATGTGACCTCTCTTCTTTCCTCACACCCCATTTATGACTATGTCAGGTCTTCCAAGTGCTTTGTTTGGACTGGTTGCCTCTGGTGAACCGAGTATTCATTAATCGCCCAATATTCATTGCCTCCCACACAGACTTGCTTTAGCCAGTGGGACGTTAGCAAGCGCAAAGCAAGCCAAGGCCCGAAGTACTTGCGTGTTGGGGCTTATACCCTTCAAATGCTCTCTCTTGGAGCCTTGAGCCACCATACAAGGAGGTTCAGCTACTCTACTGGGGAGATCTCATGGAGAAAGATACCCAGTCAGCTCCCAGCTGCTCTGGCCGTCAAGCTGAGGCGCTAGGCATATGAGTGAAGAAGCCACTTTGCACATTCCATCACCTGCAGATACCAGGTGAAGCAGAAGACAGCTGAGCCGGGCCCAGATGATACCACTAAGACAAATAGTAAGTTGTTGTTTTAAGCCACCACATTTTATGGCAGTTATTATGCAGCAATAGATTAAAGGAAATGTGTTTTAGGAAGCCATCCTCAAAAACACCAGTTGCGTAGGGATCTCTACTGCCACCAAATGCTAATTGCACCTCCCGTGTACTGTTTTCTTGCTTCTTCATCATATAATGTATCATCTTGAGCCACGGGACTTTTTTATATGCTCATGTTTTCTTCTCATCATAGACCCAACAATAATTTACTGAAAGAAGAGAGGGAGGAGTGAGGGAGGGAGGAAAGGCTGGGACTAAAGAAGGAAGGAAAGAAATGAATCGAGTCAAAGTGAACAGAAATGAACATGAGGCCATAGGCAAAGGCAGGGAGAAAGTTATTGACATCTTTGCACATTGGGCAAAGACAAAAGAAAAATTCTGCATAGATAACTATGACTATGAAATATAGGTCAAGATAAATGCTTGGAACATTTTCTATTTTGCCTATAAGATGATGGGCAATAAAACAGAAGTAACCGTCTTATAGAAACCCCACTATTATGTGCTGACATCACTTCTTTTTCAGCACATGCTTTTATAAGTGGAGAGAATGCCATCGATGTAAGCACTATCAATATATTTCCATATACATTTCACAAACGTACTGGATTAAAGGAGACCAAGTTTGTGTTCAAGAGAAGTCACCAACAGAGTCCCCCCGTCAGGGATGTGGTGAGTGATTATAATTGATGACAGTTTTAGCACTGTAGTAATGAGAGCAAGGTAGATTTTCACCATTCCCCCTCTTATCTTTATCACTAAAATAGATCCAGGGTGTGCCATTTTCTCTTCTTATTAGTCTTTGTCATGAGAATATGGCGTCGGAATGTTAATGCCTGAAAGAACCAGAGGAAACTAAGTTTTGTAGCTTCAAGTCTCTAGTGTGTAGTGGGGTTGCTATCTAAGAAAAGTTCAAGTACTTCAGAAATTTTAGTGAAAATTATGACGTGTAAGATTAAAAAAACTTTTTTAGAACAAGTGTCTTATTTATAAAAGGGTTGAATGATAAATATTAAAATATTGTAATTTTCAATAACTACTCTTGACTTTCTCCTTTTGTTTTGCAAGAAAGGTTCTTTAATATGAGCCAGGTAGACCTCACCTACAATGTTATCATCTGCCTCTGATTGTATTAAACAAAAAGGGAGAGTGGATCATATTTATGGCAGGTCTAAATTCGAATGAAAATAAATTTTCATGAAGTCGGCTTGTCTAGAAACCATCTGGGTTATTCAGATTAATTAAGTTGCAACAAAGTAGAAGATGTAAGTTCCTTCTGTTCCCATGGGGTTCCTGTGTTTATCTGCCAAATTCATGAAGTCTTTACAACTTATCCACTGGAGCAGCATTTTTAAAAATTCAATACCATATAGAGGCCTCAGGGCAATGCCAAGAGCACTGATTTAGGGACAAACTGGAGTCCAAACAGTCTTTCCATTCACTCCCTCTGTGGTCATGGGAAAGCTGATTAACTTCTCTGAGCCTCGTTTCCTCATCTACAAAATGGGCATATAATTGATTACAGAAATGTGGGTATTAAAGTAAATAATGGGAGAAGATGCTCTGTAAATTCTATTGCATTCATTCTAAAGGGTGGTTCCTGGACCAGCAGCATCAGCATCCCTTGGGAACTTGTTGGAAATGACAATTCTTGGGCCTCGCCCTAGATCTGCTGAATCAGAAATACCGAGGTGGCGGCCCAGCAACCTCCATTTTCACAAGCCTCCGGGTGTTCTGATGGGTGCTGATGTGTGAGAAGCACTGCTCTGAAGCATTTCCACTTACTAGTTTACAAAATTAAACTTGGTGGTTTACAAACTTGGTATTACAAAATACCACTCAGCACATCAGTTTCCTCACCTGTAAATGAAGGTTTTAATTGTGCCTACCTCATAGAATTGATGTGGAAATTAACTAAGTCAATATTTGTAAAGTGTTGAGAACGGTACTGGGCAAGTGGCAAACATGAGAGTTAGCTATGATGCTCTGGGCCCTGGGGGTACCGAGGTGAACAGAGTAGACAGGGTTCCTGTTCTCAGGGTCAAGATAGACGATGTGAGTAAACACATAAATAACAATGTCATTTCAAAAAGTGCTAAGAAGGGCTAGAGATTTTGTGATAATAAAGACTGAATTGTGGGGCAGGAGGTAGGAAGGTTCCTTTAGTTAGGATGAAAAGGAAGACCTCACTAAGGAGGTGACATCTGAGCTGAGACCTGAATGAGGAGAAGAGCCAGCCACATGGAAATCTGGGAAGACAGCACTCAGAAGGCCAAAGTGCCAAGGCCGTGCAGCATGAATGTGCTGCCTCATTTAAGAAACAGAAACAAGGACAGTATCCAGAACAATAATGACACAGAAAGTGGAGGGTGACACGGTCCAAAATGTGGGCAACAATTACGGTACATGAGACCTTGTTGGACATTTAAAGAGTTTGGGTTTCATTCTCAGTGTTATGGGAAACCTTTTGGAATGTTTTAAGCAAGAGAGTGACATGGTCTGATGTTTAAAGCCTATTTTGGCTGCTCTGTTGAAGATAGACTGTGGAGGGGGCATAAGTGGAAGCATCGAGACGAGTAAGGAGGCTACTGCAGTAACACGAGCAAGAGATGATGGTGGCTGGATTGAGTTGTGGTGGTAGAAGTGGAGAGAGTTAGCTGATTAGAAGACAGAGATATTTTGGAGGAAGAGTCAACAGGATTTGCCAATGAATTGGATTTGGTCAGGGGAGGAAAAGAGGAAACGTGGATGAGTCCCACGACAAACTGTATTAGGACTGCTTTACGAGGACCTTTTAAATATCTAAATATTTAGTCTTAAGACAAAGCACAAACAAGTAACACAAAGAGCATTTCAGCTCAACTCGGTCGCTAATTAATTGTGTGATCCTGAACAAGTCACTCTGGGTTCCTCAGCTCGTTCAGAGAACTCACAGTCATTGAGGCAGGATTTAAGGATTTCTTTACATTTGGGTAAATAAAGAAAAGTTCACAGACTGCTCTTCCTGAGTCCCCAGTGAACTCCTATAAGTCAAATCCAGTGGCTACTTTCCAGGCTCTTGACCTCCATGCAGAATTTGAGGTGTTGAACCCTTGACTCTCTCTCTTCTCTTAGCTTTCACAGATCCATTCTTAATCTTGGATTGTGCCTTCTCTATTTCTAACCAGATATATCTTTTTTCTTCCCAATCCCAATATGTTGTGGTTTTGTAAGGTTCTGTCTTTGGCCTACTTATCTTCTTACATCCATAGCTTTAACTACTCTTGTAGGTTAATGACTCCCCAAATCTACAGACCCAGGCCTAGGCATCCAAGCACTCATTGGGGCTTCACTTAGCGGAGTTTCATGGTCACTTCAACTCAATCATTTGTCTTCCTCCTCTTTTACTTACTTTGGTAAATCGACTCAAGATTCATTTAGTTATTAAAATAATAACAAAACTTTTAAATAAAATAAAATAAAAACTCAAACCTCTGCTTTGAATCCTCTAGTCTTCCTCACAGTTAATATGTCCCTGTTACTTCCTCTGAATTCTCATTGCTTTTGCCTTAGTTCAGACTGCCACCATCTCCCACCCGGATTATTTCAACAGCCTTTTACCTTCTCTGTCTCCTCAACCTCCACACTGCAGTCAGGCTAATATTTCTAAAATACAGTCCATCTAATTCTGTCATTCTCCTTCTTAAAATCCTTCAGTGGACTGCACACCACCAATTCTAACTCCTTGGTATGGCATTCAGACACTTTCATGATCTGGCCCTGTCTTAGTCCATTCAGGCTGCTATTACAAAATACCACATACTAGGTAGCTTATAAACAACACAAATTTATTTCTCATGGTTCTGGAGGTGGGAAGTCTAAGATCAGGTGCCAGCATGGTCAGGTGAGGGCCCTTCCAGGTTGCAGACTTCTTGTTGTATCCTCACATGGTGAAAGGGGTAGAGAGCTGTGTGGGGCCTCGTTAATGAGGGCACTAATCCCAAACAAGAGGGTTCTGTCCTCATGATCTAATCACCTGCCAAAGACTCCACTTCCTAATATCACCTCCTTGGGGAGTAGGATTTCTACGTATGAATTCTGGGATTTGTGATGGTTAATATTATGTGTCAACTTGACAGGGCTAAGGGATGCCCAGATAGCCGGTAAAACAGTTCTGGATGTATCTGTAAGGGTGTTCCCGGAAGAGATTAGCCTTTGAACTGGTGAACTGAGTAAAGCAGGTGGATGTGAGTGGGCATCATCCAATCCATTGAGGGCGCAAATAGAACAAAAAGGTGGAGGAAGGGCAAATTCGCTCTCTCTGCTTGAGCTGGGACATCCATCTTCTGTCCTTAGGCATTGGTGCTTTTGGTTCTCAGACTTTCACACTCAGATCAGGACTTACATCAGCAGGTACCAAGTCTGCCAGCACCATGATCTTGGACTTCTCGGCCTCCAGAACTGTGAGAAATAACTTTCTGTTGTTCATAAACTACCCAGTCTGTGGTATTTTGTTATAGCATCCCTACAGTTGGTACCAGGTGTTGGGTGCTGCTGTAACAAATACTGAAGATGTGGAAGAGGTTTTGGAAATGGGTAATAGGTAGAGGCTGAAAACCTTTTGAGGTGCATGCTAGAAAAAGCCTACATTGCTGTCAACAGACTGCTAAAGGCAATTCTGGTGATGGGCTCAGAAGGGGAAGAGAAGAGCTGTAGAGAAAGTGTCAATCTTCTTGAATATCTAAGTGGTCAAGAAGAGAATGTTGGTAGAAATATGGATGGTAAAGGCCATTCTGAGGTTTCGGATGGAAATGAGCTCCCTGCGTTCTGGTGCCAGGCTCCTCAGCTCCAGCGGGCCCTGGTGCAACATGCACTGTGACCAGCAAAGCAGGGGCTGTGGCTGCCTCCACTTTGATTTCGAAAGATGGAGCCATCCAAGCACCCAATCCAGGCTGAGGACTGTGGCTGGGGCAGGACTACCGTGGAGAGTCCCCACTAGGGCAATGCCCTGCCACCCCCGTGACCCCAGACTGGTACAGCCACTAGCCTGTGATTCCAGCCCAGGAAATTTGCAACATGGGCTGCACCCAGCAAAGCCATTGGGGTGGGACCACCTAGAGCCTTGAGGGCCCAACCCTCACCCCCGTTTGCCGAGAAGGTGGAACATTGAGCCAAGGAGGATTGTTCTCAAGCCTTGAGATTTAGTGTTGTTTGTCCCCTTAGGTTTGGGCTTACCTTACACCTGTTACTCCTTTTTTCTTTTCTATTTCTCCCTTTTGGAATGGAAATGTATATCTTATCCCTGTCCCATCATTGTATTTGGAAACACACAACATGTTTGATTTCACAGGTTCATAGCTGCAGAGCATATACAGCCTTCTGAAGAACCTTGCCCCAGCCATGAAAAGTATCGCCACCTAACTGGCACTGTACTGAGTCTTCAAAAGGCCGTTTCACAATTCTATCAAGCCAGCTGTCTCAGGATGGGGGAAGTTGGTAAGACCAGTGAATTCCATGAGCATGGGCCCATTGCTGCACTTCTTTTGCTGTGAAGGAAGTTCCTTGATCTGAAGTAATGCTGTGTGGAATACTATGATGGTGGGTGGATAAGGCATACTGTAAGTCCACAGATGGTAGATTTGGCAGAAGCATTGCATCCAGGAAAGGCAAGTCCATACATAGAATAAGCGTCTATCCCCTCCACAATAGAAGCAAGCCAATGCAATCAACTGGGTACTGACTGATTACCCCAGGGAACGGTACCATGTTGAGGTTTCAGTATTGGTCTCAGCTGCCGACACATTGGGCACTCAGTGGTGGCTGTAGCCAGGTCAGCCTTGGTGAGTGGAAGTCCATTTTGCTGGATCCATGCACAACCTCCATCCCTGCCAC
Source organism: Diceros bicornis minor (assembly GCF_020826845.1). Lineage (NCBI taxonomy): Eukaryota > Metazoa > Chordata > Mammalia > Perissodactyla > Rhinocerotidae > Diceros > Diceros bicornis. The sequence goes on from NC_080740.1 coordinate 15,404,900, forward strand.
CATGACTACTTTGTTGATGAGCCCATTGGGAGATGAGAGGGGTGGGTGGGGAAAAAGCCTGACTGGTATCCACAGAATGGATTATCCCCTCCACTTAATTATTAAAATCACCAACAACGCCACCCGTTGGTGAGCATTCACCTGGAGCACAAATATTTTCACATTTTTTGCCTAGGCAGAGAAGTCTATCCACATACCTCTTCCCTAAATTTCTTTGTCACCAATTTTCCAATCACATTCCTTCCATGTCCCTGACCATTCAGCCAAACCATTGGCCGAAGACCATGAATCAGCATATAGTCACATGTCTGGCCATTTCTCCTTCCAAGCAACGTGAAAAACCAGGTGCACTGCCTGAAGTTCTGCCCACTGGGAGGATTTCTTTCACCACTGTCCATCAGGGATGTCCCAGAAAGGGGCTGGAGTGCTACAGCCATCCACTTTCAAGAGATGCCTACTTATCATGGAGAACCATCTGCAAACCAGGCCCAATCTTTTCTTCCCCTTTCAACTGATCATAGGGAACTCCCCATGAGGCTATAGGTACATGCTGGAAGAGAGAAGGTAGTGTAGCAGAGTGGGGGACTATGGGCATCTGGGCTACTTCCTCATGTAGCTTACTTGTGCTTTGAGAGCCTGCCCAGGGCCCGATCCCATATATACCACTTCCATTTGATGATGGAGTGCTGCTGTGAGGGCCCAAATTTATGGCTTGGTGGATGAGATAACACCCAGTTCATGATGGGCACCTCAGGTCACATGGTAATTTGGTGGCCCATGGTTAAGCATTCAGCCTCTGCTAAAGCACAGTAGAAGGTCAGGAGCTGTTTCTCGAAAAGAGAATAATCATCTGTAGAGGATGGGCCTTGCTCCAAAAATTCCTAAAGACCTGCGCTGAGATTTACCTACAAGGGCCTGTCAAAGACTCTGAACAGCATCCCTGTCTGCCACTTACACTTCAAGGCACCACTGGATCTGCTGGAACATACGGGCCAAGTGGCAAAGCAGCTTGCACAGCAGCCTGGAGCTGTTGCAGAACCTTCTCTTGCTTTGGGCCCCACTTAAAACCAGCAGCTTTTCAGGTCACTCAGTAAACGGGCCAGAGTAACACATCCAAATGAGGAATATGTTGCCTCTAAAATCCAAAGAGATCCTCTAGACATTGTATCTCTTACGTGGTTGTAGCAGGGGCCAGATGTGACAACTCATCCTTGACTTTAGAAGGAATATCTCAATATACTCCACTCTTGGTACCAAAATCTGTAATGGTCAATGTCCTTCAGAGAAACAGATGTAGAGAAATAGCGTATATAGAGCTATCTATAAAAGAGTTGTTATAGGAATTAGCTCATGTGGTTATAGAGGCCAAGAAGTCCCATGATCTGCTGACTACAAGCTGGAGAACTAGGAAAGCCGGTGATGTGGTTCTGTCCAAGTCCAAAGGCCTGAGAATCATGGGGCTTGATGGTGTAAATCCCCATCTGAGTCCCAAAAGCTGAGGGCAGGAGAAGACTGAAATCACAGCTCAAGCAGAGACAGCATGTGTGCACTTCCTCTGCCTTTTTGTTCTATTCAGGCTCTCAGTGGACTGGATGATGCCCACTCACATTGGGGAGGGCCATCTACTTGACTAAATTTGCAGTTTAAATGCTAATCTCTTCCAAAAACACCTTTACAGACACACCCAGAAACAAAGTCTTACCAGCTATCTAGGCATCTCTTAGCCCAGTTGAGTTGACACATAAAATTAATCATCACAGGCCCCGCCTCACCTTTTAAGCCTCCATATATAGAACTTTAGCAATACCAAACCATCCGCAGCTCTTGAAAGAAATTGCTATTTCTCATCACCTTTCTTAGCACGTGCTGTTCCCTGCCTAGAATTCCCTTCTCCCTTGTCTGCCGGGGTCTCCCTTAATTGGACTTCGAATACCAGCTCAACATCACCTGTCTGGAGGCTTCCCTAACATACATCCCTAGGCAGAGCCAACAGTGCCATGGCTGTACCTCTGCTCAGCTCAATGCGTTACTCATATAATTATATGTTATCATGATGTGTCAGTCATGAGACTTGGGCAGGGCAGGGAAGGTGTTTCATCCTCTCATCCCCAAAGTCCAGAATAGTACATGGTGGTGCTTAATATTCACTCATTCAATAAATGTTTATTGCGTGCCTTACATTCACATAATTGAACAAAACAAACAGCCCTAACCCCATGAGCTTACCTTCTAGTGAGGGGGAAGGAGAGCAGAGAAAGTAAAAAGAAAACATAAAATAAACATAGTGAATAAAGTATCTAACATCTAGTTAGAAGGTGATAAGTGCTACAAAAGGTAAAGTGGAATGAAGGACAAAAGGAGTTCCCCGGGTAGGAATGGAGGACAGGTCGCAGTACTGAACAGTAACTGATGAGTGTATTAGTCAGAATTAGCTAGGTTATGTTGCAGTAACAAACAACCCCAAATCTCAGCAAAAGTTTATTTCTGGCTCACCCAACATACCCATTAGAGGTTGGTGGGAACTCTACCCATGCCATCCTCACTCAGGGACAGGCTGATAAAGACTCCGTCACGTGGAAGGCTGCCAGTTGCAGGGATATAGGGTAGGGAGCATGGAGAACTATACACAGGCTTTTAAAAACATCCACCTGGAAGTGATGTGTCAAGTCTGCCCGTATTTCTTTGGCCAGAGCAAGTCACATGTTCATGTCTAGCCTCAAGGGAGAAAGGAAGTGTGATCTGCCCAGTGGTAGAGAGGAGCTGGATATTGGTGAGTGGTGGTAATGTCCACCAGAGTGTTAGGATGAGAAGATGAGAGATGAGAGCCTTAAACAAGCAGACACCTCTGGGGAGGATGTTCCAGGCGGGAGAAACAGCTAGTGAGAAAGCCCTAATGCAGAGCATACCTGGAGTGTTTTAGGGACAGCAAGGAGGCCAGTGTAGCTAGAATGGTGTGAGAGAGGGACAGCAGTAGGAAGTGAGATCAGAGAGCTGGGGGGTGGGGGTGGCCGGATCACAGGGAGGGAGGAAGGGAGGCCACGATGGCTACCAACAGACGGGTCTGTCTCTTCTGAGACTAAACCACAATCTTCCCTGGGTTGAATTTGAACTGATTTTAGTCTGAGTTCTCGTCTCAGACCAGCCTACCCTAGAAGAAACACAAAATTAATTTTACCACTTCAAAAGTGGGATGATAATCACACATGCAGAATGAGGTAAGATAAACTGACACAATGTGTATGAAATTGCTTCAAAGATATCAAATATTACTATTTATTCATTCATTTAAATCCATTTATGTAGCACCTACTATGCATCAAATAAAAAATGAATAAAAACTGATGAATAATTACTGGCCACTCATCATTTGAGAGTTAGAGTCTAGAGCAAAACGATTTAACAAAGCAATGATATACAGTGCAATAAAATTAAAGAATGACAACATTGGAATAAGCACATTTTCCCAGATCTCACCCAGGAGGTAGGAAATTTATTTAAGTGGTTCTTCCTACTTTTCCACTTCCTTTTAATTTCCAAACCATACTCTTTATATAGCACCCATTTTTGAGGAGAGTAAAGCTAAAATAAATATATTGGAAAACACAGCGCTCACAGCACTCATGGACTGGCTGGGGGACATTTCTATAGACAAAGAAACTGTTTCTTGACAAAATAGCAAAGACTGAGGATCAGAGTGCCCTGATTCTCTATTTGTACTTATCACCTATATGATCTTGCTGTTTTTCACTTAGGGAACAGTCCAGTGTACTGAGGTTTAATGAATGTGTTTTCTATGATATGTTGTAATCTTTCCAAAATAGCTATTTCCAAAATACGTGTTTTAAAATTAACATTAGAAATATGAATTTTACAGTACATAAATAATTAAGATCATCTGGAAGACCATAAAAGACAAACTTAAATAACACAAAATTCTATTCACTTTCATATCCTTTAACAAGTACATTATATGTGTGTGTGAGTGTGTGTGTGTGTGTGTGTGTGTGTGTGTGTCTGCATGTGCATGATGGGTCTCTTTAATATCTTTCTTCAATCATATAGTTTCTCCCCTAAAAGTGTAGATAGCACAGTATACACTCTAGTAGACAAACCCCTTAGTATATTAGAGTTCACCATTGGCTTTCCACGAATAATCTTAAAATGTAACCTACACTAACATCTTTCTTCAAATGTTCTGGTTTGGAATACTATTAACAAAGCTAGGTGGAGGTAAAAGCATGCTTCTGTTAATTTGGGATGTTTTCCTAATATGACAGTTTACACTTTTAAATGGATTAGTTTACAACATAAATCTTTTTATACTTTTTAAATTTAAAAATTTAAATCTTTTAATTTTTTTTATATGTCTTTCTCCTTCATCGAATTGTAAGTTTTTTTGTTTTTGTTTTTGCAGGGGAAGATTCGCCCTAAGCTAACATCTGTTGCCAATCTTCCTCTTTTTTTTCTTCTGTCCTCCCCCAAAACCCCAGTACATAGTTGTGCATTCTAGTTGCAAGTTCTGCTAGTTCTCCTATGTGAGCCACCGCCACAGCATGGCTACTGACAGACGAGTGGTATGGTTCTGATCCCAGGAACCAAACCCGGGCCACCGAAGCAGAGCGTACTGAACTTGAACCACTAGGCCATCAGTGCTGGCTCTCTATATATTAATTTTTAAAAAGAAAACTGTCTAATTACTTTCTTGGTCCTTTGATCATAGGTCCACCTCTGAGTGGAGATGTGTTCTGTGGCTTCCTGCCTGGTCTCCCTGTGCCCTCACTGCCAGTCCCTGCCTGCCCCGTGCTCAGTCTCATCCACTGCCTGCCAAGCCCCACCTGTGAGTATGGCACTTCAGGGTTAAACAACAGAGACAGACATATCCTCTTCAGATGGCTATTGCTAAAACGCCCCACAGGCAAGCCCTAAGTGCACCCCAATTATAACAAGACTGGATTATTGCATGACAGGCATACCTCAGAGATATGGCAGATTCAGTTCCAAAGCACCACAAAAAAGCGAATATCGCAACAGAGTCACACAAATTTCTTGGTTTCCCAGTGCATATAAAAATTATGTTTACACTATTCTGTAGTCTGTTAAGTGAGCAATAACATTATGTCTAAAAGAAATGTACATACTATAATTAAAAAATAAATTTGCTGGGGCCGGCCCGGTGGCGCAAGCGGTTGGGTGCGCGCGCTCCGCTGCGGCGGCCCGGGGTTCGCTGGTTCGGATCCCGGGCGCGCACCGAAGTACTGCTTGGTAAGCCATGCTGTGGCGGCGTCCCATATAAAGTGGAGGAAGATAGGCACCGATGTTAGCCCAGGGCCGTCTTCCTCAGCAAAAAAAGAGGAGGATTGGCGGATGTTAGCTCAGGGCTGATCTCCTCACAAAAAAAAAAATAAAAAAATAAAAAATAAAAAAAAATAAATTTGCTAAAAATTGCTGACCATGATCTGAGCCTTCAGCAAGTTGTAATCTGTTTGCTGGTGGAGGGTCTTGTCTCGATGTTGACGGCTGCTGACTGGTCAGGGTGCTGGTTGCTGAAAGTTAGGGTGGCTGTGGCAGCTTCTTAAAATCAGACAACAATGAAGTTTGCCACATCAGTGGATTCTTCCTTTCATGAAAGATTTCTCTGTAGTGTGTGCTGCTGTGTGATGGCATTTTACCTACAGTAGAACTTCTTTTGAAATTGGAGTCAATCCTCTCAAACCCTGCCACTGCCTTATCAACCAAGCTTATGTCATATTCTAAATCCTTTGTTGTCATTCCAACAATCTTCACAGCATCTTCACCAGGAGTAAATTCCTTCTCAAGAAATCTTTTTTTTCCTTTTTTTTGTTTTTTGGTGAGGAAGATCGGCCCCAAGCTAACGTCCTTTGCCATTTTCCTCGTTTTGCTGAGAAAGATTAGCCCTGAGCTAACATCTGTGCCCATCTTCCTCTATTTTGTATATGGGATGCCGCCACAGCATGGCTTGATGAGCAGTGTGTAGGTCCACGCCTGGGATCCAAACCTGCGAACCCCGGACTGCCAAAGCAGAGTGCGCAAACTTAAGTGTTATGCCACCAGGCCAGCCCCTCATCCGTTAAAGTTTTATCATGAGATTGCAGCAACTCAGTGACAGTTTCAGGCTCCACTTCTAATTCTAATTCTCTTGCTATTTCCACCACATCTGCAGTCACTTCCTCCCCTGAAGTCTTGAACCTCTCAAAGTTATCCATGAGAGTCGGAATCAACTTCTTCCAAACTCCTGTTAATGTTGATATTTTGACCTCTTTCCATGAATCACAAATGTTATTAATGGCATCTAGAATGATGAATCCTTTCTAGAAGGTTTTCAATTTACTTTGCCCAGATCTATCAGAGGAATCACTATCTATTGCAGCTATAGCCTCACAAAGTGTATTTTTTAAATAATAAGACTTGAAAGTCAAAATTACTCCTTGACCCATGGGCTACAGAATGGATGTTGTGTTAGGAGGCATGAAAACAACATTAATCTCATTGTACATCTCCATCACATCTCTTGGGTGACCAGATGCATTGTCAATGAGCAGCAATATTTTGAAAGAAATCGTTTTTTCTGAGCAGTAGGTCTCAACAGTGGGCTTAAAATATTCAGTAAACCATGTGGTAAACAGAATTTCTGTCGTCCAGGCTTTGTTTTTCCATTTATGGATCACAGGCAGAGTAGATTTACCTTAACTCTTAAGGGCTCTAAAATTTTTGGAAGGGTAAATGAGCATTGGCTTCAACTTAAAGTCACCCGTTGCATTAGCCACTAACAAGAGTCAGCCTGTCTTTTGAAGCTTTGAAGCCAAGCATTGACTTCTCCTCTCTAGCTATGAAAGTCCTAGATGGAATCTTCTTCCAATAGAAGGGTGTTTCATCTACATTGAAAATCTATTTGGTGTAGCCACCTTCATTAATTATCTTAGCTAGATCGTCTGGATAACTTGCTGCAGCTTTTACATCAGTACTAGCTGCTTCACCTTGTAATTTTATGTTATGGAGATGGCTTCTTTCCTTAAACCTCGTGAACCAACATCTGCTAGTTTCAAACTTTTCTTCCGCAGCTCCCTGACCCCTCTCAGCCTTCACAGAATTGAAGAGACTTAGGACATTGCTCTGGATCAGGCTTTGGCTTAAGGGAATGTTATGGCTGGTTTGATCTTCTATCCAGATAACTAAAACTTGCTCCACATCAGCAATAAGGCTATTTTCGCTTTCTTATCATTCTTGTGTTCACTGGAGTAGTACTTCTAATTTCCTTCAAGAACTTTTCCTTTGCATTCACAACTTGGCTAACTGGTGCAAGATGCCTAGATTTTGGTCTGTCTTGGCCTTCGACATGCCTTCCTTACTGAGCTTCAGCATTTCTAACTTTTTATTTAAAGTGAGAGAAGTGCGACTCTTCCTTCCACTTGACAACTTAGAGGCCGTTGTAGGATTATTAATTGGCCTAATTTCAATATTGTTGTGTCTCAGGAAATAGGGAGGCCCCCGGAGACAGAGAGAGACAAAAGAACAGCTGGGCTATAGAGCAATCAGAACCCACACAATGTTTATCTATTAAGTTGGCCAACTTATATGGGTGTGGTTCATGGTGTCCCAAAACAATTACAATAGTAACATCAAAGATCACTGACCACAGATCTCCATCACAAATATAATAATAATGAAAAAGTTTGAAATATTGTGAGAATTACCAAAATGTGACACAGAGACAGAAAATGAGCAAATGTTGTTGGAAAAATGGCACCAGTAGACCTGCTCAATGCAAAGTTGCCACAAACCTTGAATTTGTAAACAATGCAATATCTGCGAAGTGCAATAAAGTGAAACTCGATAAAACGAGGTATGCCTGTACTTAGTTGTCATCTTAAAGGACACAGAGACACAAGTAGAGTTACTGGATTATTGTGCTACAAGTGATGCCTCTAATAAATTAAAAATAATAATCCTTTAGATTTATATAATTTCTTAGAGTTCCCAGAGAATTTTCAAGAACACTGTATAATGATCTTCATAAGCATCTAGATCTATTATCCCTTTTACAGATGAGGAAACTAAGACTCGCATAATTGAGGAGACCTTCTAACTCACACCATCCACTAAGCCAAAAGCTTTTTAAGCTGGATGAAGGGAAAACGAGGGCTCCGTAAAGCTTGGCCAGAGCATTAGGGAGGGAGGGACAGAGTAAAGATGAAGTTGTCAAAATACAAATATCACCATTTGGCTCCAGACTTGCCTACTATCAAGTTGGTGGAAAACATTTTTGAATCTATCTTACTTACAAGATTGCTGCTTGCCTTCTGATTACCAAAGTCTACTAAGAGGGGAAAAAAAAGCTATTGCAAATAAATTAGAAATCCAATGTCTATGTCAATGACAAACTCCAATAAAACAAATCAAACAATCTGGTCAGCCTCTTGGCCAACTCTAATTTTCACCTTTTTGCAGCAATTCAGTTGGTATTTTCCAGCATAGACAAACATAAAATGAAGTTTCCACCACGTTTGACTAACACAAGGATTATTCAAGTTGAATTTACGGGGAAATTAAGAATTGGGGTTACTTATTTAAATTGAAGACCACATTTCCACTTAATAAATGCAAAAGCAGAGTAACCATGAAAACAAACAAAGGAAAAATGCCATAAGCACAGCACAAAATTGTTTGGCAGAGAGACAACGAAAATACACAAGACCATTCCTTTATTTATCCATTCATTAATTCTTTTAGTCATTCAACAAATGTTTGTTAAGTATTTACCACGGGTCAGGAACTGTGCTAGAGAAAAAAATAAGTTCTAGCCTCTGCTACTGAAAAGCTCACATCTAGTGAGAGCCACACCATTAAGTGAGTAAATGACTAGAAGACACAGTAAATGCTACGACAAAGTTATAAACCAAGTTCCACGACTGTACAAGAGAATGGAGCCGTTAAATCCATCTGAGGAGTCTGAGGAAGGCTTCTTGAAGACAGAAACGTTTTAGCCGCATCTGGAAGTCTGCAGAAGTGACTGTTGTAAGTGAATATGCTTGGTGAATGTGTCTGTAGTCAAGAACAGGAGAAAGGTAGGATAGGAGCTTGTCTCTTCCTTTTAGAAGAAGACATGTGCCCTGGAAGAAGTTTACCAGAGTATCCCTGTTGAGATAAGAGTCAAAACTGGCAAGGAGAACAAGGAGGAAGTACAGGCAGCTGAGTGGATTAGGGCAGAGAAATGTTCTGGATCAGGATTCATCATAACGTGGATCTGATCTTGAGGAAGGAGGTGTAACACCACACATCTACAAAAGTAAAAAGGTACAGAGCAGTTATCTGGAGCCATGGAATTGTGGATCCCAAAGCTACTAATTTAACATCTCAGAGTTATTATAAACGTAAACTAAAAGGCATTGCCTGGTAAGAAGCTAAGGAGTTCTTGAGATTTTTTGAGATGGCACCAAGCTTCTGGGAAGCTTCTCCCTGGAGAAGGCCTTTAGGGATTCTAGTGGGTGCTGGCAGAAAAAACCAGTGAAATCGTCACTCTCCCACATTTGGCCTACCCCTTTTAATCCACTAACGCATAGCCTTTAAAGAAAATCATTTCATTCTTTCATTTAAAAACAGCACCACTAATTTTTTATTGAAGTATATCAGTGAAAAGAATACTACTTCATAAGTCCCTAAATGTTCCAAAATTGATCTTGTAAAACCCTGGGACCCCAGCATAGGTGATATTACAATTGTGGCAGATATGAAATGAATCTGGAATGCTAAGGATGGAGGAAAGGGAAGTTTCTGAATATTTGGTGGAAAATGATAGAAGGTATTTTTAAATTTCTGAGATTTAAAAAAATAGAATGTTTCTTTTTCTATTTTTTAACTTTATTGGTCAGTTTTCAGAATAATGATTTGGTTCCCAAAAATGACTGATGAAGTATGCTTTTAAAATATCATTATTCACGAAAGAGATTTTAACATACTTGGTATTTTTAATCCATTGTATTGATTTACATATGTATCTGTATATCTGTATGTATTAGTTACTTTTGACTATAACAATAATATATATTATTCAAATATATTCAATTATATTCAAATATATATTTGAATATAACAATAATATTCAAGAATATTGTGGAAATAATATTCATCCTCTACCTTAACATAGTTTTTTACATTTTTTTTGCCTATTTCCTTTTTACAAGCATAGTTGCAAAAAATAGAATTTTTAATGATTTTAACGTTCAAGGTAATAACATGGATGCTGGAAGAGTCCCTTGAAAGAGAACGTTGGGTGACCACTGATATGAAGTGAACCAAAAAACTACTAGGTAGTCACAAAACCGAAGAACAAGGCCTGAATAATCGGAAATAGCCAAGGGCCACATTGGTGATTGTGCTATTGTAAAGGCTAGTTCTTTATCGTGGTTATATTTTAATACTTTGGAAACTGATCAAAAGCAGAGGTCATAGTTGAAAGATCAGAGGTGAAGTAACAGGGAAAACATAATAATGAGCTTTTACTTTAATCACTTAATACACAAGTTTAAGTCTGATTTTCTTTAAACAAAGAACTATTATTTGAAGAACACCAAAAGACCTTGACAAAGAGAAGATTATTTGAAGTTTAAGTTCTAAACTCTTTTAAGCGTTTAAAGTACTGTGAGGAGACCCTTTAAAATATACCACCACTGTTGGGGACTCTGCAAAAGTGAAATGAGGAGGAATCTGACTTTTTAATATCTTTGAAAAGGAGATTCTGCCTTTAGAAGAGTTCTCAGAGTTCACAGGTCAGAAAACCGGCCTATTATAACTGCTTTTGCATCTGGAAATTGTAATAATCCTTAGGATGACATGATGAACTAGACGAACCCTTATGGCACTTCCAGACCTGCATGCCTATGATGTTCTTTCCAAAATGAACCCTTGATGTACCACAAAGTTCAGTCTGAAGTATCCGAGAAAAGCTAAAAATCCATGCCCTCTTTTCAATATCTTTTGGAATATTCTTAGCTAACATAAATTTCAACTATAGGCTTCATAAATGTGACGATAATTTGTGCAATTAAATTTGGGGGCAGCTGAGAGATAAATATATATTAATCAATCTATTATGCAAAACATTTCTTGGGTAATTTTTTAATGTTCCAAAGTTGTATAATGGCTGAAAGTTCATTTCCACTTAAATATTTTTAAAATATCACTGATCTAGAAACTTCTGTTTGGATCATTTAAAATCTCTTGCTTTCTTAAATAGAATATCAAAATATTTTTAATGTCCCCCAAAATCCTCGGTCTAGTTTATTGGCAGACATGGGCTGAGCTGTGTTTCAAGCAGATGTGCAGTAGCTATGGTTTCTCAAAGAGGTATATATGTATGTTTACACGAAATCCCTAGAAAAGTCAAACACTTCACACAAAATTGAATGAGGAAAAGGAAAGGTTTTATTTTAATATGTGTAGTGTAATCTCACTGAAGAATTTTATTTAACTTTATTATTGTCACTTTGTTTAGAGCAACTCTTAAGAGTTGCTTTAAGGATCTCTTACACCTACGCGTAGACAGATAAGCCCTTGAATATGGTAGTATATGTATGTTGGAATTGGAAGCTATAGCTAGATAAGTAAGTGGATAAAACATATTCTTCAGACATAAACATTTTTACAGAAGTGTTTATGAGTGAAAAGATGCTATCTGGGATTCGCTTTAAAATCATACAATAAAAATGAATGCCATTAAGTCCATTAATGTTTAACTGATTCTATTATTCCTATATTACCATTAACGACTGTACATTTTTAAAGTTTTCTTGGCATTCTGGGTAAAAACAAGGACCTGGATTTGCGTAAAGTACAAATCTCTCAATTTAAATGTAAATACTAAATATTGTAATGACATTTTTACCAAATCCTTTGTTCCATTTTCTAGATAAAAAAATAAAATCTTCTGATGGGTGTTTTAGCCAAAACTGATATGAAGTTAATTTATTTCAAGTAACTAAGATTGCTGATTTTTCACATAGCCACACACACAGCAATCTCATCACAATATGAGCAAAAAGCAGTTAACCATGCTCAAAACCAAACTTCTAGTCTTCTACCTCCCCAAACTGCTCCTCCCAGTGTTCCCCACCTCAGCAAATGGCACTTCCAAACTGACAAGTATTCAAGGCAAACTCTTAGAGTAATCCTGGGCTCCTCTATTTCTCTCAGTTGTCCCAACTGCAGTCATGTGCCATATAACAACATTTCAGTCAATGACGGACCACATATATGATGGTGGTCCCGTAAGATTAGTACCATATAGTCTAGGTGTGTAGTAGGCTATATACCATCTAGGTTTGTGTAAGTACCATAGGAGAAGAAGAAATTTTCCTCAACCCCTCTAGGTTCTTTTGGCTGGTCTAAGAATTCAATTGACAGGAGACAGATTAACAGGAGAAAGACAAACAAAAGTTTAATAACATGTCTACATGGGAGAAACCCAAGAAAACCAAGTAACTCACCAAAATGGCTGAAGCCCTCACCTTAAATACCATCCTCAACTAAAAACAAAAGAAGATGCTGGAGGTGGGGAGAGTCAGGGACTTCAAAGGGAAGGAAGGCAATTCCAGGTAGGTGAAAAGGAGCAAACATTTGAAAAACAAGTGTTTGGCCACACAGAAACAGAAGAACACAGAGGCGAGCCCAACAAAGAGGCTTTTCTAGGTTCCTTCCTGTCTACCACCCGGCTCGTGTCACGCTAAGGTGATAACTTGCTTCCTGAGACAGATTTTTCTATTTGAATTCTTTTAGGTAGTTAAGAGGGAGGTAACAAAAAAACTTTCTGAGTCTTTTGTTTCTTAAACATAATCAGCCTAAAATAATCCTCATGTTAAAGAGACACATTTTGGGGGGGCAAATTTTGTTCCCCTTAAGTACACTCTGTGATGTTTTCACAATGACAAAATTGCCTAGTGACACATTTCTCAGAACATATTCCCATCGTTAAGCAACACATGACTGTAATCTACTAGCAAAACGGTCAGCTCTACTTACAGAATATGTCCAGATCTCTGACCACTTCTCACCACTTCAACTGCTACCAGTTTGCTTCAAGCCACCATCACCTCTTATCTTATTGCAACAGCCTCCTAACTGGTCTCTCATCTCTGCCCCAGCAAAGAACGCAGGGTATTCTCAACACAGTAACTATAGTGCTCTTTTTAAAGTATATGCCAGACCACATCACCCCCCTGCTCAAAACCCTCCAATGGGTTTTTCGTCTCAATCAAAGTAAAAGCAAAACCCTCAAATAACTTACAAGGTCTTACATCATATGACTCGCCGTTTTTCCTCTGATGTTATCTCTGACTACTCATCCCTCATTCTGCTTATGCTGCACTGGCCTCCTCAAACACTTTACCATGCTTGCACCTCGAGGCCTTTGCACTTGCTGTTTCCTTAGTCTGCAACAGTCTTCCTCCAGATATGCTGTTTCCCCAGAGAGTTACATAGCTTGCCTCCTCATTTCCTTTGATTTTCCTTAAATGTCATCTTCTCAGTGAGGGCTTCTCTCATGCACTATTTAAAATAGCAATCCCACTGCAAAGCCCTGATCTCCTTCACTCCATAGCACTTGTTACCATCCAACATACTATATGCTTAAGTTCTTTATTCATTTATTGTGTCTCTTACCACAGCTAAAATGTAAGTTTACTGAGGGAAGGTATTTATGTCTGTTTGGTTCACTGGTGTGTTCTTGACAGCTAGAAAAATGCCTGGCCTTAATAAATATTTATAAATGAATAAATGAAGCAAAAAACACACAGATTTTAAAAACATTTAAAATTTTCTCTTTTGCAAAAATTTTGCTTAAATTATTGACTTTTCCCTTCACAAAGCAAAGATCTCTTCTTTTTCCTCAGGTATATCTTCAGATGATCTCTCTTCAAACAGTCTCACCTTAAAAATTCACTGACTGTGAACCAGTATTAAGATATCTCAAAGTCACTAAGTTTCTCAATCAAGAGCCAAGTTGAAAATTCCAATTTGGGAGACTGGTTTAGGGTGAATTCTGTGTTCCAAAAATCCATAAGGAAAGGAAAAATACATTTAAACATTCAAAATTCCAAGTATATCCATTTACCTCCAACATTGAGTTATTGGGGTAACTCAATTCTATTCCTATACACAGTTTAGAGAGAATTGAGTTTGTAAACAACAGTTTTTATATTAAGAGGCTACAGATAATTTCATAATTGTCTCATCCCAAATTTGCTTTTCTCTCAATTTTTGAGGCATGAATTGCCACCTTGAGATGAACACACATGTTTGTCCTGACAAAAACCAAGCTTGATTTCAGACTCCATGAAGACAGGAAATGTTTGCATAAACGTATGCTTTTTTTTTTTTCCTGAGGAAGATTCACCCTGAGCTAACATCTGCTGCCAATCTTCCTCTTTTTTTGGTATGTTAGCTGCCACCACAGCATGGCCACTAACAGGCAAGTGGTGTATGTCCACACCTGGGAACCGAACCCAGGCCGCAGAAGCGGAGCGTGCCGAACTTAACCACTAGGCCACCAGGGCTGACCCAAACGTTTGCTTTTTTAATAGTGACAAGCACTGAGCTTACACTAAACATATTTTGACCAGCTTTCTAGTCCAGCCTTTACCGCTAGCTGGTAAATAAGTCTTCCAACACCTCTGGACCTGTTTTCTCCTTCTCTTCAACTAAAAACCAAACAGGGTTGAACTGATTGACCTCTGGGATTATATCCAGCTCTAATATTCTAAAATGTATAAATCTAAATGCTACAGTTTTGTATATTCCATCAGAGTTTATCAAACTTGTCATCCATGCTTAGTTTGATGCTTCTATTTTTAAAGTTATAGTTTATTTATTTTTCATTATAATTTACAAGTGTGATTTAACTTTTAGCCATTCTTCTCTGTTGGCACAAAATGATGTTTGGTGATAGTGATAAGTTGATGAATTTTGCTAGTCCTTCCTCTGGTATTCTGAGACTTATTGGGGATGTTTGGGGAACAATCCTTTAAATATTTTCATCTGTCTTGCAACTATCACTCTCTGATGGCTAAGGTCCTAACTGGCTTTTTAGATTTATGATATTAATGCACATTGGTGATGCTGCTCAAGATTTTGTGTTGCATCTCTAGCAGCTCCTAACTATGTGTTATGTGGCTCCTACACAAACTTTAGCAACCCCACTTATCTTGTTTCTCTTCTTCGCTTATTGTTAACCTCTTGTCTTATTTTTCTTATCCCTGTTTGCACAAAATTCTACTGCTTTCATGTTAAAATTTTCTGATTCTTCCTCTTTTCCAATCCCAGTGATTCGATTATCTTCAATATTATTATTATGCATTGCTTGTACACATGTTCTAGTCAGTCTTTACAATCTTTTGACAATAAGAGCTCAATAATACTTAATTCCTCAAAGGAATATAGATGCCTACATAGTATCTAGTGTTACCATTTGTGAGAACATACTTCAGAGGATTTTCTAACACAGTCATTTCTATTCAAATTGTCTGTATATAAACAATAACTAAGAAATTAAGTTAAAAGGAAATAAAACAAAACATCAGTAGTTCAGGCAAATAATGTCTTATTGAACATTGAAGCTCTTAATTACAAATATTCGTAAATCAGTTTGACTAGTCCCACTCACCCCTACTGGTCAACTGCGCTTAGAATCTCAGGTTTCTGGAGCATTGACTGCTCTGGCTCACAATGTGTCCCTCTGTGAGGGATTGCTTTGGGTCAAAGGAAGCTGCCTTCCCCATGTCACAACCCCTGCCTGATGACAGCTTGCACCCAAAGACTGGTCAACACGGATAAAAATTTTGGTGCCCTGCTCCAAACTGGAACAACTCTGCAGGGCAACCCCAGTTCTGGAGCTGCCAGAGGGATTCCTTCTTCCCCATCCTGCACCCCTCACTCCCTTAGAGGTGTTCTTACCAAGATTATCCTCAATAAGCTTCCTGCATGCAAATCTTCATTTCAGGGTCTTATTCTAGAGAACTCAACCTAAGGCATCAGGTGTTAAAACCCAATAAATCAATATTAATACTGATGGCTATGTTCTTTCTTTGCCTAAACCAGGTATGGCAAATAGGTTTCAATCTGGGTGCCAAGTGAAATCCGCTGGTTGGATCTGTTTGGAGTATCATGTTGAAAAAGATTCTGAGGCTAAGTCTGCTCATCTGGAAAGAGTGTCATGGTCAATTTAGGGTGTCATCCAAGAATAAGGAAGGAAGAAATGATGGCAGAAGAGCCAGGGATCTCCCACCGCTGGCTATAGCAGACTCTGTTGGTGTTGCTTGCCCAGTGTATCCTTTTTCTGACAGCAGAGCTCTGATTTTATCTTGAGGAGACACCCCTCTCCACTACGCCCACCCTCCCACCCTACTCCAAAGATGAAAATGGGACCCAGGCCTGGCCAACTGGCTTAACCCAAACCACTGGCTGTAGTGAATTTTCAGAGACAGATATGTGATGTATGGTCTGAAAGTAAATCCTTCGAGTTTTTCAGAAGATCTTTTTGCTGAGATTTTTTTAGCTTTGAGAATATAAACCTAAAAGGCTTTTATCATAACTTGGGGAGAACCTACTTGAGTATAAAGAGTCTACACAGAGAAAAGAAAAGTTGAAAGATGGAGTGCAACAGCCATACCAGAAGCCAATCCCTTGGATTTCTGAGGTGCATGAGTGAAGAAACTATTTCTTTTCACATTAAGCTATTTAATTTGTGTTTTAGTTGTTGGCAACCAAGAGTCACAACTCATATATTTAAATTCATACTTAAGCAACCCAGGTCCCTCTGAGGCAAGAAACTCAGGAAGATGGAACTATAACTAAATATTTTGATGCTCAAAAATATATATTTATGAATGTTTTTATTTTTATTTATTTATAATCTTTTTTATTCTAGAAATATTGAGGGTGGCTTTCTTTTGCACAATATGATTTCACATATTTAGTTCTATAATTCGTAGGGGAAACTTATGCCAAAATTTATTCCTACAGAGAGATTATTTTTAAATTATTTGTGATAACTTTTATTATTATAACCCAGGTATCCCAGCCTATATTTCAATTCCATGAGCATAATTAGGAAAATCATAACCAAATGCCTAACCAACATTCACAATGTGAACAATATCTAATTTGAGTCAGGTTTAAAACTGCTTCCAAATTGACTGCAACATGGCATGAAAAAATGAATGAATTAGACTTGAGGCTATTCACATGAAAAATCCAGACATACCCCACTGATAGTTACCATGTAATAATAGCTAATACTAAACACTAACAAAAGACCAGGAACTGTTCTAAATACTTCACACGTATTAACTCATTGAATCTTCACAATCATATTTTGAGGCAGGTACTATCATTATATCAATTTTATAGAAGAGGTAACTGTTTCAGAGCAGTGAAGAAATTTTCCCAATGTCACACAGCGAGTAAATGGTATACCCCAGATTCAAATCCGGGCAGTTAGACCTCAGAGCCAGGACACCATACTCACTCTTGCTGTGAGCGAGCTCATTATAACCTCTAAAGTCAAGTTTCCAGTTTCTTTAGGCTGATGTAGTTGTTTTATTGCATGTGAACCTGGTATCAGCAGACAAAGCCAGCCATGGGACAATCTAAACACCAGTGTCTTTAAAGATCTTGAGTGAAATTTAAGGTAATCCAAATTACCTCTCTCATCAATAAGAGCCTGGTATTAATGCATTGTTTCACAGGAAGGCTCCTGTTAAAATAAAAATTAGTTTTCTGTATATGTAATATAGTCATCAACATTTGAGGATCAATTAATTATCCTGTTGGTTTCCTAGCAAAGCTTAAGAAAATTAACATGCAAGAAAGGAAAAGGAAAGTTCTGAGTTCTGCAGAAGGACAAGAGGATGGATAACGCAAAATTTCTTTGTAATACAATTTCATATTTATATTTGAAAGGCTATATCTCCTATTTTATGAATTCCAAACTTTTCAAATCATTTATGAAATCACACAGTGACGGATTCATAAGAGGTGGCTGAATATTTACTGAATGCGAGAATGTGTTCTTGGCTCCCTTCTCAAAACATTTTCTAGCTTCTAACTCCATGTCCCTGAGAGCATCACTTAAAACTGTTTTTTTAATCAACCTAAAACTTCCTTAATGCTACAATAATGATATTGTATATTTCTCATATTATCAATAAACTAGGGAGGTTTTGAAGCACTTGGGGTTAAAAAATCTTGTGATAGGCTGTAGATTACATGCAGGTATGAAAGAGTGGCCAGTGTCAGAAAATGCTTTCAAAACCTGTTCTGGTCAATTACAGTATTTATTAAACAATGAGCACCGTGAAAAAACATCATGATCAAGCTCTTAATTTGGAGGGAAGGAGAGGAATAGGTTAAGAAAAATTTACCTAAAATTCCATGACCCTATTTTGTAATAAGGCTTCTTTTTATATCAAGTCACACATTTTATACTTAGTCAATAGCTCAATAGATTTTTAAACTGAAAGAGACAAAACAAACGAACAAAACAAAACCCCAAAAGATTAGAGGACATAGAAAAAGTAGAAAAGGTAATAAAGGTAGAGAGATAAACTAGAATAGGGAGATGAAAGAAGAGAGTTAAGACAGACCCTGATACACACAGGCATTTTTACAGCCTTAAGGCATCCACTACAAACATTCAAAGGCACATTTCCCATTGCTTTTCTCTAAATCTAACCATAATCCAATACACTTTCCACCACTCTCCCTTCCTACTGCTCTTCCCAAGTTGGGACTGAGTTTCTCAGTAGATGAAATTACGGAAATAGTTCAATAATTTTAACTATTAGTAACTTCATTCATTTATACAAGTAACATTTATTCAATGCTAACAACGTATCCAACACTGTGCTGGCCACTAAAGATTCAGTTGTGAACAAATCAGAAATACAATGCAAGCCACATTTTAAATTTTCTAAAAGCCATATTAAAAAAAAAGTAAAAGAAAACATTATTTTGGATCTCCCTGTTTGCAGAAGAAAAGGATGTAGAGAAAAAAATATGAGAAATAAAAACATAGAAATAGAATGGAAAACAGAGGCAAACCTAGGAATAAGAAACGTTGAGACAATAAGAAATCTGAGAAATAAGATGGAAACTAAGAATGGAAAATAAAGATACAACATAGGAATAACAGGTGCTTCTAAGGAAGAAAAAAACTATATTTGAAACAGAAACAAGAACCAAAATTATAATTGTAGAAAAAAGGTATTTCTTAAATATATTTTAAAAAGGCTGAATGTGCAGATAAAAAGGGTTGGTGGTATTTTAGAAGGAATCAATTAAAATGCAACAAGATCTAGAGAGATCTTGAAAGAATTTTTTTTAAACACAAGCAAAAAGAAATATTCCTATAAGCTTTCATGTGGGGAAAATAACTTAAAAAGAAACAATTAATTTGGCCTCTGAGTTTTGATTGGTTGTATATTGTATTTTTTTCTTAATTAATTTCCAGAAGCCAATGAAGTAATGTCTATATGAGTTTGAGGCAAAAGACCTGTGATCCATGACTTTATATGCAATTGCATTATTTTTCATGTGTGAAACATGAAAATACTCTTATACAAAAAATATCTGCATTTCTCTAAAAATTTCCTTGAAAACATTCTTCAGCTGACTAAAAGTGATATCAAAATAAAGATCTCAAGAACTTCAGAAGATATTTATAGGAGACAGTTTTTATTGTAAATCCAACTGGTATTCCCACTTCCTTCTTGCCAACAAAAACTCTGATACTAATCAAAGTGGACCCTTCGCCAGTCACTAGGGGTAACTTACATGGGTCTAAGCCAATCATGGTATACAATTCCCTTTGCCAGAGATGAACTCAAGTCTAGAGAATGAGATGTGAGATATAAGGAGGGCTTCTGAGAAATAGTCTCTTTATTGATAAAAACTGACAGGTAGGAGAATTTTTCTTCACTTCTGGTGGTATTGGGTTATGGCATGATACCTGAAACTATAGCAAACATCTTGCAACAATGAGTGGATAAGCCTTGAACCAAAACCAAGATGCTGAAGATGATAGAGCTGGGAGAAGAACACAAGGATTCTTGACTGTACTGTTGTGTCAGTGAATGAAGCAACTCTGAATTCTGTTAACATCTTTTTAGTCGAGGGTTATTGTTACTAACAGCTGAAAGTATCCCCAAGGGATAAAAGATTTGGGCTCTTAGGGATCTTTATGAGGAAAATTAATTGAAATCCACAGAAAAATTTATTTACAAGGATGTTTGTTATAGTATTATTACACACTTACAACAGTAGTATAGGACACATATGAAAGTAAGGGGCTATTGAAATAATTAAATGCTATGCAACCATTAAATCTATGCTTATGAATAGTTTTAAATAACATAGAATATTATAATGTTAAAGAAAATAAAAACATACAAAATTTAAAAATCCATCGAAAAACTGAAAATATACTAAAATGTTGCCTTTGCTGAGGAATAATGGGATTATAATTTTTTTCTTTTTTTATACTTTTGTGTATTTACTTAATTATCTATAATTGACATGTATAATTGTTTTTCCAGCTTTATTGAGGTACAATGGAAAAATACAAATTGACATGTATAATTTTTATAAACATAAAAATAAATTCAAAACATTTGTAAGATTTTAATTGTGAAAAGTACATGGAACATGAAAAACGTTTCAGTAATATTAGTAAGTAAAGAAATATAAAATTTTACCAACAATGCTTGCAAAAACATATGCATTTATACCGCAAATCTATATACCAAAATGAATACACCTTGTGTGAAGGTGGTGAGACGGTGTGTGTGTGTGTGTGTGTGTGTGTGTGTGTGTGTGTGTGTGTTTAACACTGTCTTCACAATGAACACTATTAAAATAAAAAGCCTAACCCAAGTTTTTCCTTCTCCTCCATGACGCTCTTCCTTACCTACCTCAACAGAGTGAATCACTTCTCCCAGCACTGTCCTCTTTCCTTGCCTCTATTATTACTCTTAGTATATACTGATTCCAACACAATTAAAATCACAAATAGTGAAATAAATATATTTTAATATCTTATTTCATTAAAAAGTAATTAATACCATACAAAGACATAGATGAATATTAAGTGCATATTGCTAAGCGAAAAAAGCCAGTCTGAAAAGGCTACATACTGTATAATTCCATTTATATGACATTATGAAAAAGGCAAAACTAGAGAGGATAAATAGATCAGTGGTTTCCAGGGGTGTCAGGTCAGGGTGGACAGTTGATTAGGTGAAGAATAGAGAATTTTTTTAAGGGTGGTGATACTATTCATATGATACTGTAATGGTGAACACATGACACTATGCACTTGTCTATAGAACTTTAGAGCATGAAGACTGAATCTTAATATATGGAAATTAAAAAAAAAATCATTTAGAAGAAATGCAGACTGTGACAAAATAATCTAACTGGATTGCAAACGTATGAGACAACCTCACTGAAAGGGATGGGAGAAAGATGATGCTGACCTAGTAACTCTGGAAATAAGTAGAGTCTGTAAGACTGAAGGCAAAACTGTGCATAAGCCTCGTGTTCTAGGTGATCAAGTTTTGAAACCACCATACACGGATACTGGAATTGGAAAAGTAAACAAATGGATGGTAAACGGTAGAAGCCAGGTTTCTCACTGTTGGGGTGGGAGATTACAGATAAGCAAAGAGAGAAGGCTAGAATGATCCACGTGCTAATGGGTTCAAGTTAGAGACATCAGTACAAATTTCTGTTTAACTGAATATATATACAAATGGATACATATGGAAATATTTATAGATACGTGTATATACGTGGGTTACCATACACACACATATTTCCTTGCTTTTTCAGCTGACAGGGCCTAGAAGCAAAGATATCCCAATAGCAACAAGCACACCTAGTGCCCAGAACTTAGTTTCTAAAACCATTTTCCAATAAAAGGAACCAGAGTTCCTTGGAGAAATGACCGATTCTGGAACTCAGGTAGGAAATAAATAAGATGAGCTTGCGCATCTTGCAATGCCAAAAAGTAAGAAAATTTTACTTACACACACACACACACACACACACTGATGGAGGTATATCAAAGTGACACAGGAGCCAAATCAAAGAGCTCCCATGGCCAAAGGTGGAACGATTTGAGCAACAAAACAAAGTAGTATTGAATTATAACTCCATACAGACATAAATTATTGAATGAATAAATAAATGGGGGATAATAGACAAATCTCCCATGCAGAAAATTTCCAAACAATTTATGTAGATACTCTGCCCTCAAAGAGGTGGAACATAATTCCCCACTCCTTAAATGTGGTAGACACATGGTAACTACCTTACAAATGGTATATTATGGAAAAAGGAGGAAAAAATTAACTTTACAGTGAAGAAATTTGATAAACACTACCCCAGCCAGGTTATCAAGGTTAACATCAATGTCAACAGTGATAAGTCATGTCGCTAGTACGTAGTCTTGATACGATGTGATAAGAAGGGTACTTTACCTCTGAGGTCTTCCTCCCCAATACCCATAACTACAGTCTAATCATGAGAAATACATCAGACCAATCCCAACTGAGGGACATTTTATAAAATGCCTGACCAGTATGTCTCAAAGCTGTCAAAGTCCTCAAAAACAAGAAAAGTCTGAGAAACTGTCACTGCCAAGGGGAGCCTAAGGAAATATGATGATTAAATGTAATGTGGTATCCTGGATGGGGTCCTGGAACAGAAAAATGACATAGGTAAAAACTAACAAAATCTGAATAAAATATGGACTTCAGTTAAAAAGAATGCGTCAGTATTGATTCATTAATTTTGACAAATGCACCATACTAATGTAAGATAATGATAGAGGGAGTACATGGGAAATCTCTGTACTGTTTTTCACAATTTTTCCACAAGTCTATATCTATTCTAAAATTTAAAGTTTATTTTTTAAAAAGTAATTAGAAATTTCAGCCAAGCACTCTGTCCGCAAGACAGGTAATGTGATGTGAGTGGAAAAGTCCTGAACTCAGAGTCAACACCAACGTCTAATGTCAAGAATGTTGCTTGGCATAAAGAACACTCAGCTATAGATCCCCACTGTGTCACAAAGCAGCCATGTGGCTTTCGGACCTGGGTCAGTATCCTCAACTTTAAAATGAGGAGTTCAATAGGTGATCTCTGAGGTCCATTCCTAAAATTCTAACATTTTTATCAGAGCTGAATTCAAGGTCTGTCTGCACCACTCGCTCGCTCCATGACTTTGGGGAAAGTCTTGACCTCCCTTAATCTCAGTTTTGTCAGCTTTAAAATAAGAAGACTAAATAAAGTACATCATCTTTAAGGGCCCTTCCAGCTCTAAATATCTTCAGCAACAATCACTAATGTTCCTTTCAACTTCAAGTTCACTTTGGTAACCCAAGTAACCCCACAAAGCTACCAATTCTTTCTGGCCATAATTTTAGACTGACAGCTTCATAAGGACAAGGGCCAGTTCTGTTTTGCTCACAGTGGTGTCCCTAGGGCCTAGGATAGAGCTTCTAATTGAGTGCACAGTGAATTAGTATTTGTGCAGTGAACAATGAATGTTTAATTTTCAAAATCATCCTTGGACTAAAGAGAAAACTTTCCAAACAAAGAGACTCTCCAAACAAAAACACTCAGAAGAGAAGAGCCAAGATGGTCAGTCCACCAAATCAGAGAATCCTTATAATAGTAACACTATCATCCCATTTAAAATCACAGTCATTTTGAAAACTGGCTCTTTATAAAGCAGGGTTATTAATAGGATAATGAATTCCTCATCAGTTTCTTACAAAGGTAAAAAAATTAAGAGAGAAGACATGTGGAAGCAAAATGCAATCTGCAAAGCCACAGCCCTAGTCACAAAGACTACCAGTTGTGTCTGCACAAATTTTACTAGAGGAATATAAAATGAATAAAGTAATATTTTCCATGGGAAAATATTAAGCTCTTAGGAAGAGACCAGATTTATTGCTTAATTGTGGATTTGAGAGCAAACAGGTTGATGGGGGACTTGTACATGAAGTTAGGAGTAGGGAAGAAAAAAGTAATGAAAGATAGCAGGAAAGAAAGAAAATATTTATGTTTTACTCCAAATATTTTATTAAATCTACTTTAGATTTTGGCCTGTAGCAGTATTCTTAAAGTGCAAGGCTTAGATCAACCTCTTGCATGAGAATGGTAAGGGGTGGCTGAGAAAAATAAAGATTTTTGAACTTTGCCCCTGACTGGCTGAATCAGAATCACAGGGGAAGAGGCGTGGCAATCTGAATTCTTAACAAGCTCCCCAGGAGATTTTTATGTAAAACATTGGAGAACTGCTGCCATAGTGAGTTGTGATAATCTGTCTAGGAAACAAATGCTTGTTTACATCAGACGTGTAACTATCTCAGATGATCAGGACGTAATTCAGTGTCCTGGAAGAGATAAAGAGTCAAACACCTCCTGTAATTTTGTGAGCATAGAAAAATAATTTAAAATAATAATAAAGGTTAATTTGAGGTTAACTTAAGCTCACAGAGATAACAGATGCCTTTTTACTTCAAGTTCACAACAGAACTAAATCACTTTGATAAAGTAATTTTTTCCTAGATCTGACCCCTAAGCCTTCAAATATTTAGTTCTAGTTTCAGTACATTGAAATTAAACCACAAACTTGAATTCATCCACTCTTTCATTGTGACTAAACAAATATCTATTCATTGAATGGTTTAATTCTAATGGCTTAATGGTTTAATTTTAGGGCATAGAGTCAGGTTGATAAAACTGTATGCTGGTGGGGGTGCCTGGTGGTGTAGTGGTTAAGTTCTTGCGCTCTGCTTCAGCAGCCCAGGGTTTGTAGGTTCAGATCCCAGGCACAGACCTACACACCACTTGTCAAGCCTTGCTGTGGTGGCATCCCACATACAAAATAGAAGAAGATAGGCAGAGATGTTAGCTCAGAGACAAGCTTCCTCAAGCAAAAAGAGGAAGATTGGCACCAGATGTTAGTTTAGGGACAATCTTCCTCACCACAAAAAAAAAAAAAAAAAATGTGTGCTTGGGATAATATGTTTGTGTGTGCATTTTTATTGAGCACAGCACTCACCGGACATACCTAGAAAGGCAAATTGTTTCTAGAGAAAGTTCTAGTTACTCTGAACTTTGTTTTACCTTTTACTTTTTATATGCTTTTAGCAAGTAATGATATTATCACAAACAGTACTTGGGATATTTAATTCATAAAATGAAGCTTTTATAATAAAATATGTTTAATTCATAAAAGCTTATTCTCTGATGGTGAGATCACTGAGTCTATTTACAACTGGAGTAGTTGAAAGACTCAAGTTTATCTAAAGAGCACCAATTTTGGAGACCTGTTTTTTGTTTCTGTTTTTATTTTGAAACCATTCCTCACACAATTTCTGTAAGTAGGTGAGAATGAATACATGTTTTAACAATGAAAGACTATGAATCATAAACCCCAAATTTCATAGCAATTCATTCAATCATCTATCTGATAATTCACCAGAATATGCAGAATCTCCATTCCCATGCTTTTCTCAGCATTGAATACATTCTCTTCATAGAGTGTTGAAATCCATAAAGGAGTTATTTAATGAACATCTTGTCTTAGTCTGCACCTCTGTACCCTGAAAGAAAAGGCTTCCACTGGAAAGAAAGTATAAGACAGGAGCCATAAATAGTTTATTTTCATCTAGTATCAAGCATTGATTCAATCAACTTTATAACATTTTATCTTAGTTTAAAAAGTGTAGAGAATGTTAACTATTATCCACCTAGAATAGAGACCAAAGTCTATCTTTTGACTGAAGTGTAAGCTCCTTGAATTGTGGGGGAGACATCTCATTTATTGTTGAATTCAATAATACCTAACATAGCACCATGCATACAGCAGAGCTCAATAAACGGTCATTGATTTGAGGTCATAAATTCATTTAATTAATTCTTATCCTTTCTATTTTCCTTGAAAATAATTCAGGAAGAGTCTTAAATTAAGTTCTCTATAAATAAGGTCCTCTTAATTTTAAAACACTTCTAGGGTCCTTAAATAAAATTTGTAAATAAAGAGTTGCTTTTGTTTTATGTATTTTCTTAACATGACACAAGAGTGATATGTACTTAATTTTCAGAATATTCCTCAGTAAGCAAAGTTTATCTTAAAATTAGTTGAAATTTGATTCCAATTTCCTGAGTTTCAGATACAGATTTGTAACTTTGATTAAGCTCAACATTTCTAAACGATTAGGCAAATGAAATAGAAGCTGGAATTCCTGGAAAAGGAATTGTGTCCAAGGAAAAGATTTTTCACCCAGTTCCTGGAGGCTAAAAGGTAATATTGGAATTATTCCAATTATAACAGTTCAAGAAAGGATCCTGATCGATATCTCTTATATTGAGTGATAACACCACATAAAAATACTCCAGACAGTGGAAATACAATAGTAGATGCAAACAGAGTATGCAAACACAAGCTACAGGTGGCAGACCTTTGGAATCAAGTTTATTTGCTCTTTGCAGAAATACTTTTATCTATATAAAAAAAATATCTAATCATATTAGCAAGTAGACACCAACCTGAGGCACTGAAAGACAGATAATGAAGTTAATAAAAGTAAAACAGTTTAGGGGCCCACCCGGTGACGAAGCGGTTAAGTTCGCTTGCTCCACTTTGGCGGCCCAGGGTTCGCAGGTTTGGATCCCCAGCACCGACTTACGCACCACTTGTCAAACCATGCTGTGGTGGCATCCCATATAAAGTAGAGGAAAATGGATACAGATGTTAGCCCAGGGCCAATCTTCCTCAACAAAAAGAGGAGGATTGACTACGGATATTAGCTCAGGGCTAATCTTCACACACAAAAAAAGTAAAACAGTTTAGTAGTTCTGAGTTTGACAATATAATTTTAAAAGTTTAATTTTTCTAAAAATTGTTCCTTCATGTTAAAATCCTATTGTTTTCCATTCCTCATTATGTAAGTGTACCATGTATAAGGAAGGGACCTCATGTGCATCCATTGTTGATGGGAATGTAAGCACAGTCATTTGATAGGACAATTTTGCTGGGTCTCAAATTTTCAAATGCACACGCCCTTTGTTCCAACTATTCCACTTCTAGGCATTAATCTTTCATAACTACTTTGTGCATATGCATAACGATAAGTGTGCAAAGATGTTATTGATTGCAACATTGTAACACTGAAGATCTAGCAATAATATATATTCCCATCAATAGAGATTTTGTTGAATATATAATGGATCTGTGTGCTATGGACACAGGTGTTTATTATTTTCATTATTTTATTCTCTACTGTTGCCCAGATGTTGAATGTTTTGTAACGCAAACAATCTTAAAAAGCAAAAAATAATACATTATGATATATCGATTCTACGGAATTCCATGCCATCCTAAGAGAATGGTGTAAATCTTGATGTATTAACTTGAAAATGTATTAGCGATAGGCTGCTAAGCAAGTCAAAGAACATGTAGAGTTTGATTTATGCACATAAACAGAAAATTAAGCAAATCCTGTGTGTAGAGAAGGAGAGCGGTGTGTGTAGAAAAAGATCTGCAAGATATACACCAAACTACTTACGGTGATTACCTCTCCAGTTTGCGATTGGAGCGGGGAGGGGCAGTCTATCAGGATTTTAACTTTTTATTCACAAATCTCTGTAATATTTATTTTTTATTTATAATGAGAATTTATTAATTATTCTCATAAAGTATTCTCATACTTCATTATAATATAATTTATTACTTTGGTTTTGTTTTTTAAATAATAAAAAGGAGGAAAAATAAGGGGCTCTGGTAATTTGTCAACCCACTTTTGTCCTAAAACTAATTAGTTTTAGAAATTCAGATGAAAATTTAGAATAAAGTAATTGCAATCAGATTTAGAAAATAAAATAGATACTATTGCAATGGAGAGGATATATGGAAATAGTTTGAAGATGTGGATGGATTAAAATTCTGCATTATTAACTCATTCTGTAATGATTATAGCACAGACGTAACAATTGTTGATATAAATTGCATACCATGAATCTTTCAGGTATTGTTAATAAAACCAATAAATGAATCAGTAGTTAATAAGCACCCATTATGTGTAACTTACTTCACTTAAATTTAAACTTGATTTCCATCAAGCACTGCGGACACTGGACAAGAAAGTCCAGTTGCAACTGAGAAGGCATTCAAGCTTAACTTTTGAGGTTGGTTGATTTTTCATACATCTGACTGATAGGTAATAGTGTTAACCTACATTTTACCTCCCAGGGACCTCTTTAATGGCAAGATCATGTCTTATTCATACATCTACCTCCACCTAGCTTAGAGTATGATACACAGAAGTACTCAATACTTTATTAAACGGATTTTTCCCCTGCTACTTTAAGGTGAATTTTATATCCTCTTCTCACATGAATTCTTTTAAAAGGACATTTGATCCAAAATCTCACGATATTCCATTGTGAGATGGAACAGAACACTGATCTTGACTTAAAAGTTTTAAATTCCGGAACCTGAAGGTATATCTTTACAGCTAAATCATAAATTTGGTTACTCCAGGATAAAGGATCTCATCTCACACTAAGGATGCTGCCACTTTGCACTCTATTCTCTGGCCACAACTCACCTTCTCCCTGTCCTTTGCACACACCAAACTCACCACCACGGCAGGGGCATTTCACTGTTTTCCTTGCTCACAGATCTCTACAGGGCTAGTTTCTTCATATCATTCAGGCCAGAACATGAAGTTCACTTCCTCGGAGAAATTATCAACCAGTTTAAGGTAGCTCTCATCACGCCCAGCCCAAATCTGCCCTTTCCGGTCTCTCTTTTATATCACTCTGTCTTACTCTCTTCAAAGCCTTTATCCATTACCTGAAATTACCTTGTTTGTCTTTTCCTTTTGAATTGATTCTTTCACCTTCTCTCTGATTGGATGTCAATTCTGTAAAAGCAGGAACGTTTCCTGCATAGCTCACCCTTGAATCCTCCATGCCTAGAATAATGCTCTACTCATAGAAAGTGTTCAAAATTTCAAAATTTTAATTTCAAAAGTTCAAAATTGAGGATGCACAGTAAATAAGAAACAGCAAGTGCATGTCTGCATTGAGCCCTTCCTTGGTTCCTTGAGTTATTCCTGTCATAGTAGATGCTTGACATTTCCAAAGGATACACCTCAGTTCCTCTAGAATCACTGAATTAATAACCAGACTATAGCATACAATTTCATCAGTTTCCTCATTTGTAAAACTAGTATACTAACATGCACCTACTTCAGAAGATTGTCATGAAAATTAAATGAGAACCAAAAATCCATGTTGATATGTGGATTCGGGGACCCAGTTCTCTCACTCACTGGCAAACTGCATAATTTCAATGTATATCAAAAAAAGGTATCAACTACTACTTCAAATTACACATCTTTAGGGATGGCTAGTAGAGTCAACACTGTGCTGGGTATCAAGAAGTATGAGACAAAATAAGTAGTAAGCTTTCTTTAATACTTGACCTCTTACATACACACCTGGCTTGGTGGGCAGTGTAGGCTTGAAGATAGCTGGGGTTCTCCTCAATCGGGAAAATAGAAGTGGTTTGTAAAGGATGAGACTGGAAGGGTACACCAAAATTACTTGAGTAATTCTACTTCCAACTGTGAAAATCGCATTACCCGTGTCATGGCCTAAGTTTCTACCAACAAATGAAACAACAACTATTGAGCAAAGTCAATATGATTTGCCTTTTAAAATAACTAAATTTCCTGGATAATTCAAATGAAAGAATGATCAGATAAGATCTGATTTTATTTGCATTATGTAGGCAAATCTGTAACTTTATAGCTTAAAAATATAAATCGGAAAAATATTTTGATCTTGGCGATGTCAAATGTGTTATCAAGCCCAAGTGGCAAATAGGGAATCGTATTTAGTGGAAAATGGCAGACCAAGTTAAAGAGGTGATTTGGTATCATATGCCCTGGACAAGATGAATGTCAAAATAGTGTACGCTGGTAGTGCCTAATAGAAAAAATTAATGCCCATGCTCTGAAGACTCCACAGCCAAAATGGAGTCGTCCATTTTAATTTTCAGAGGAATTTGGTGAACAAATGACTAGATATCCACCAAACCTTGGTACTAATGAAAAATACAGTGCATTCTGAGAAAATCAATATATAGTTTGCCTGAAGGTATCCCAAAGGAAACATTCAGTTATTGAGGTTTAAAATACGTTAGCCTCAGAATAATAAAATTCTTGAATTGCAGGCGTTTGCAAGAACAGCAAAGGGGTTAAAGACATTTTATATTTTATCAAAGCTCTAAAACTGCTGTGCAGTTCTTATGCATTTCGTATTTTTTCCTTGCTGCTTCTTCATGCAAAAGCCTTCACCAATTCCTCAGAGCATTGCTTCACTGTTTAGACCCTCTTAATTTGCTCTTCAAATAAAATGTCCTCAGTCCCACTCCTACCTGGCCTCCACAGGTTCACACGGTCACTGAAGTGGGTCGGGGGGACTGGGAGCATAACTTGAGGAAGCGATATTTGTCACAATGTCTCAGTTTTGCAGGTAGTTGCCAAATTGTTGGATTTTTTTATTTGTTTCTGTTTTGTTTTAGGAAAATAAGTACTTTTTTAGCCAAGCCACATTTGGTTTTAATTTTCATTATCAATCTTATTTTGTTTAATGACATAAAGAAAAATGGGGAATTCCCTATTTTAAAAACTGCAATGAAAATGTCAAGATATGCATATAAAGGGCTAAGACCGTCTCTGCAGGAAAAGAAAACTGAAGTATAGGTTGGAAAATCAGCAACTCAGTTTGGACTAAATCATGAGGTCAATTCAGGTAATAATCTAATTTGACCCTAGCAGTCCACATTTGTGAGTTAATTCTTTAGTATTTGTTTAATAATCATGAACTGAAGTTCTTCCTAGGCAAGAAAACAAATATTTTGGAAATAAATCTGACAAGGTGGTTTAGTTCATGCAACATGCTACGTTTCCCTTCTTTTACCAAATTATAAAACTACCAGTAGTCAAAGGGATGATTGAAGGCAAGCATCTGTCAAAAAACTAATTTCATAAAAGAAATGCTAAATTCAGTACAGAAGTATTTAAAAATAGTATCAATTTAATGAAAGAATTTTTCTTCTAATTAAAAACAGTATGAGCATACTAACAAATACATTTTTGTCTTCTCCTGCAAATACTACTACACTTGCTCTAGCATCAGTCATGAGAAAGACCATTTAAAAAGGTTTACAAAGTTAGCTTCATAATCATCTTTTAGTAATCACTTACTGTCTTATGATCTATTGAGTCCCAAACAGAAACAGTTAGTCATATGCAGAACTTATCACTAAGAAACAATTCATTGTAATTTTCTTTGTCAGTGTAGCTCAAAGCCACTTATTCCAATCTCTTATTTTTGAACTCTTTAAAATGTCTCAAAGTTGGATGGTATTATGAAAATTCCTTATACTTTCAAGACAAAATTTCAGTTCATTTTAAGTAAAGAAAAACAACCATACAGTACATTTAGCCATGGATCGTGACCACAAAGATAGAATGTTGTAATTTTAAAGAGATTGAGTACAATTATTCCAAGTATTGTTTGCACTATATCAAACTGGACAGATGATGAGTTCTGAATGCCAATCCTTTGTGTTGGTCATTTAGCTCTGACCCAAAGAGTTGAAAATACATCTAATGATCTGTTCATCAAGCTTCACTGAAAATGACATGCCTCTCCACTTTGGTTCCACCATGAAGACACAGTTAAAGTAGATTAATCTATCCTCCAAGACGTCCACTGCACAAAAATTCTCAGAGAAATTACAGAAGCTTTTTTTATAGACCACAAATTCTTAGCCGAGTGTCCTGCAGCTGAGTTGAAATAGTGAATCTCAGCAAGTGCTCTAAGACCAAGTACTGGGAAACTTCACTATCCCCTGTAGGTTTGGTCAGTAAGTCACCTATAGAATGATACGAAGAGTGAACTCCTAAGAAATACATCCCATATGGGAACTTTGTGCTGCTCTTTAGAAACTGTGACAGTGAAGAATAGCACAAGATTCCCAGTCTTAACAATCATCACAATTCATTTGAAAATCTTACTTGAGTTGGAATCCATCCTCTATGGCTTATTTATTAGTATTAGTGAATGAAATATAAAATATGATCATTCCTTTGGCATTTTCAAAAAGAACTTCGCTAATACTAAAGAGAATAAAAAGTTAATTAACAAGAGACTATAATCGCCATCAAAATATGCAAGTTTTAACAGACTATCCAGTTTCTGAATGATTTCTGTATTGCATAAGAACTTGTTATTTTACTTAGTCATTTAGGCTACATTAATCCATTTTCTCCCAGAAAAATATATGATAAATTGAAGTTCACCTATATTATAAAATATCAGCACTGAAAATTATAAAAATGAAGCCAAAAATAAACTTTAAGACAGAAACTTGAATTTTTAAAAGCTGTCTACTACTGACTTACTTAAGAACATAGTATGAAGGGGGCCAGCCCAGTAGCATAGTGGTTAAGTTCACATGCTCCACTTCAGCAGCCGGGGGTTCATGGGTTTTGATCACAGGCACGGACCCACACACCAAGCCACACTGT
The DNA here is from genome assembly GCF_020826845.1 of Diceros bicornis minor. Classification (NCBI taxonomy): domain Eukaryota; kingdom Metazoa; phylum Chordata; class Mammalia; order Perissodactyla; family Rhinocerotidae; genus Diceros; species Diceros bicornis. The sequence continues at coordinate 15,437,587 of NC_080740.1, forward strand.
GGTGGCATCCCACATACAAAATAGAGGAAGATGGGCACAGATGTTAGCTCAGGGCTAATCATCTTCAGCAAAAAGAGGATTGGCAACAGATGTTAGGTCAGGGCCAATATTCCTCACAAAAAAAAAAAAAAAAACCCATAGTATGAAATCTACATGATTTTATAGAATATATAAAAGTCAATACTAAAGATATATAACTTTTCATAAGTATGTAATACATTTCATAGTATTAGATGGAATATTATTTGATTATAAAGTTGTTGCTTCCCACCAAATTAATGAATACTAGCTGGTATATATTTAAGAGGTAGTTCTGTGTAGTAGAGAGAAAGCCAGATCTGAGAGCAAACACATCAGTGCTGGAAGTGACACTTTCTAGCTGTATGATAACAGGTAAATTGCTTTATTCCTATGAGGTTATTGTGAGGATTAAATGAGATAATATGTGCAAAACACTTGGTTCAGAGTTAGCATTTAGTAATCAATAGTGCCTCTCCTTTTTGCAATTCTCTTTCCTTACGCTATATAGATATTTGTTCCATTATTTAGATGTTCACAACTGACCAACATAGTTGGTGATTTGGGCAGCTACCCAGATTTTTAGAACACGGCCCTGCATTTCTCAGTGAATGCCACAATCCATGCATGCACCTGGCCATATCTGTCAAAGATAAACATTTTTTTCAGAGCATATGTGTTTGCTTACTAGACAAATAAAAACATATGAGGACCAACTTCCTAGGAGTTTTTGGAATTAATATTTTGATTTCTGTCATTTTTATTTTTTTCAAACTGTTAACTCATTTATTTAAAAAAGTTCTATAAACAAAATTCAATGAGACAAACAATAAAATATTGTGATTTTGATAATTTCTAGAAAATATCTTCATATAATTTAATATTTTCAAATTGTTATGAAAGCAAACATAAGTAAAATATATTGAACAATTCAGTTATCTAAATTAAAATCATTTTAGTATTCAATACTTGACTTAAAACTCAAATGTAAATAATACTATTACAGACAGGTAGGTAAAGTTTCAAGTAAACCAATTCTAAAAGAAAGTAACACTCAATCCAAAAATACAGTGAACTTTGGGTCAGTCTTATTTACTACAAAAGTCTCTGGCTAGAACACCAAATTCAGAATAACTTTGCAGATGAAGTTCTCAGTATCTGCTTATTTAAGAAAAAATAATGATAGATTACTTCTGATCTTTCAGACCCCCAATCATTTTTGCCCCAGCAATATTTTCTAGTCTTTAAAATACTCCGTGGAATATAGAATGAGGTTAAAGGCAGCATTCCATCTTTGAGGGCTTCCTTGGACAGAAGAAGAAATATAAAAATGTTAGTTTTATGTTATGGCCTGAAGACAGCCTAACAGCCCAAACATCACCTTTAACATGATTTCTATTTCTAAGTAGTTTATCAACCAACCCCTCCTTTATTCTTTGGTCTAAAAACTGGTATGGGATTCTCTCTCAGTATTTTAAATGTATTCTTGCTCTTTGGGCCTCATTAGAAAGTTTCTCGATATTACTAAGCTTTTTTCTTCCTCATTGTACAACAGCAAATGAATGCTTAGTCAAGTTGCAGAAGAAACAGCACTATTGGCTATTTTATATACATTTGAAATTTAAGAATCTCTTAAACCATTAGCTTAAAAAGAGTAGTCTTTCTCATTAAACAATAGGCTTGGTAGTAACGATACAGATACTCATTAATTCACATGTCCTAAACCTGGGATTGTTGTAAAAGAGGCTGCACAGGCTGCAGTGTGTTTAAAAGTACAAACTTTATGCTTTATGATCTCCACATTCTGCTTCCTACCAGGATCCAAAACAAAATCTGGTTCAAGGGTCAAAATTCTAATGACAAGGAACTTCAGACCCTCGAGGGATTCCAAATTGTAATGCCTTCACTTTTATCACTATTCTATCAGCCTAAAAATAGTTGAAAAGAAAAAGAATAAAATGAGTGAGTAAGCTGCCATGAAGGTACAAAATATTTCATTTTAGACATACCCTACTTCACTGATTCCAGTGCTTTGATTTTGGATTTGTTTATTTGTTGGTTGGTTGGGTGGTTGATTTTATCCAACTCAAATTAACCCTCCATTCAGCCCAAATACCCAGAGACATTTGTAAGAAAAACAAATTGATTTTCAATACTTGACTTAAGTATTGCATTAACACTTAATATAATACCCACCCAAACCCAAATTCTTGCATGTACTCAGAATTCAATGTTTAATATGTAGGAGCACGGACTGAGAAACCACTCATTTTCTCCTAAAATATTTTATCACCATGTATTGAGTAACCAGAACTTTTTATTTCATTTACAACAAAATGAACATATTACCTACGTGTCTGTCTTGAGGACCCCATTTGGACACTATTTATGTATTCAGCTGTGATAAGCAGGACAAAAATATTAGTTAAAATACGTTAGAAATCCAGATCACAATTCAAGAGATAGCCAGCTTGTGCCAGTCAGAGTCCAATCAGGAGAAAGAAACCATGCAGTTACATGGAAAGAGAAAATTTAATATGAAGAACTGTTAACAGTCAACAAATGGTCCTGGAACTATTGGATATCTATACACAAAAAACTAAACTTCTATTCATGCCTCATACCACACACAAATATTAAAACAAAATGGATCATAGACCTAAATATAAAACCTAAAACTGCAAAAATTCTAGGAGAAAATATTTGTGACATTGGGTTAGGCAAAGATTTCTTAGATACAAAAACACAACACATAAAAGAAAAAACTGATAAGCTGGACTTTATCAAAGTTAAAGACTTCTACTCTTCAAAAGATACTGTTAAGAGAATGAAAGTAAAAGCCACAAACTAGAAGAAAATATTTACAAATTATATATCTGATAAGGGATTCTTAACCAGAATATACAAGTCAAAAATCAAAACTCATTAATAATAAAAACCAACAATCCAATAAAAAAAATTGGCAAAAGATTTGAATAATCACCTTTACCAAAGAAGATATATGAATGGCAAACAAGCACACCCAAAGGAAATTCTCTAAGGTGATGGATATGTTCATTATCTTGATTGTGATGATGGTGTCACTAATCATTAGGAAAATGCAAATGAAAACCACAATGATACTACTACAAACCTATTATAATGTCTAAAATTTTAAAAAGTGGCCACACTAAGTGTTGCTGAAGAAGTGGACCTAGAACTCGCACACACCCATGGTGGGAATAAATAAATAGTACAACTTTTTAAAAGGTTTGGCAGTTTCTTAAAAAGTTAAACATACAACTACCATATAATCCGGTCAGTCCACTCTTAGGTATTTACTCAAGAGAAATGAAAGCATATGTCCATACAAAAAATTGATACAAATGTTCATAGCAGCTTTAATTATCAAAAACTGCAAATAATCCAAATATCTCTCAATAAGTGAATGAATAAACAAATTGTGATATATCCATACACTGTAATACTACTTATGAATAAAAAGGACTGAACTATTGATGCACTCAACAACATGGACGAATTTCAAGATGATTATGCTGAATGAAAGAAGCCAGGCCAAAAAAAAAAGAGTATATATCGCGTGATCAAATTTATATAAAATTCAGAGGTTACCAGGTATGTAAGGGTGGGGGGAGACAGAGAGGGCTAGGAGGGAGGAATTATAAAGGGATAGGAGGAAACCGTTTGGGGTATTGGATATGTTCATTTTCTTGATTGTGACTGTGTTGATGCTACCCAACAGGGCAAGGAGACCATGTCTGGAATTCAAGGGATTCTCTGGGCACTTCTCAGGACTTCCATGTCCAATAGTAAAAGTTAATGAAAAACTACAACAACTAAAAAAGGGCAGGATTCAGAGTCATCACAAATGAACGTTTGGGTCCCCCTGCCTAATAAAGGACTTTGACCAGCTGTGGTCCTGGTTGAGGGAAGGCAAAGGAAATAGGGAATGGCTATCATTAGAAGGAATTTATAAATATCAACTACGGTCTCATGACCAGTTATAGAAATCAAGACAGTATCAGCCCTGCACATTTTCTTCCTTGCTTTTTCTGTACACATATACATACACACACACATCTACAAGGACTAATTGTACTACTTGGTAATTTGGGATTAATCACTCTAGACTCTTGGTTTGGTGGAAGGAGAAGCCCGATATATCCAGGTGACATTCTAATTTAATGGAACCATATGGGTCCCCAGGTAGAAACAATCCTTCCTTGGGAAGCAAGAATGACTTGTGTCCTTACAAGAAGAGATTAGGATACAGACATGCATCTTAATGTATCTTTCCACAGGGGAAAGACTATATAAATGTATAGGGAGAACGCAGCCATTTATAAGCCAAGGAGAAAGACTTCAGAAGAAACCAACCCTGCTGACGCCTTGATCTTGGACTCTAGCTTCCAGAACTGTAAGGAATTAATTTTGTTGTTTAAGCCAGCCAATCTGTGGTACTTTGTTATGACAGCTCTAGCAAATTAATACAATGAACTTCTACCTATATCTCAAATCGGGCAAAGAAACAGCCAAATGGACAGCTTGAAATTCTGCCCACTGGGAGGAGTAACTTTCATTGAATATCCCTGTAGGTCAAAACACTCTAATTACCACTATGTCCCTACTACCCATTACAGTAAATGTGCCCAACTTGCTTCTGGAAATTAAGTGCTGCCATTTGGCCTGCAGAAGTCAGTCACAACAGAGCTATTCAAGGGTGCAGGTGCTCCTCTCACAAATATACTTCTCCAAGACTTTGTAAAGTAAGTATCATCTGGGCTGTCTCAGAAGATGTAGTTAGGAATGGCTATGCATGACATGCATGAAAATCCACTCCAACATTCCTATCTCCATAAGCCTTAGCCTTCTACTGTTTCAAAGAATTTCTGGCATCTCTTTCTCATTATAGATAGGCCACCATTGAGTCTAATTTTCAGTCAAGCAAACAAGTAAACTGTCACTTCCAGCTACATGAGCTAATGTATTATTAAATTCAGAATCTTTAGTAAGTGCACCCATATCCAAAAATGTGGCCCAACCTAATATTCTATTCCATCCTCCTTGGTCCAATATTGTTAGAATTTATTCTTTCATGTATTCTCCAGATTTCTGCCAATATAAATTAGCAAAACTTTGCAATTCTCTTGGCATATAAGCTATTTCTTCCTAGGTGAGACTTTGTAATTTAGAGTATACTGATATGACCCTAGTAATGGGTCTACAAAGAATGGTTGGGGTGAGTCTTGAGAATGGGCATCCTCTTACAAGGTACCTGCCTTGAATAATGTTATTATAGGATTTGCAAGCAGAAGGCTAGTCTTCTCACAGGCAAGCTGCTTCCATTGACAATGCCTCCATTCCAAGATTCAGAGTCGCACATCCTCTAATCGATGCCCTAACTTTCATGATTTGGTGAGCCTGTGAATTCAATTTATGTTATAATTTTGTAATCTTTACAATTAAATTATGTGTTTAATTTTCAGCAATATTGGTATTGTTGCTACAAGAAATAAGAGATTATTTTAAGGCAACCATAGAAGCTTCCAAGTTCTCTGACTATGCCTTGAACTAAGAGTTAAAAACCTGTGTCTCAATTATCTTTCTGTAAATGTTCCAGTTCAGTCAGAAGAATCCATTCCACACCAAGTTTCTTTTAGTCATTGATACAGCCATAATGGTCAAGTTTTGTAACCACTTAGGCGCCCAAGGTACTTCTTTCTGAAGATACTGCATCACAATCAATTATAGGTATTATTTGATTAATTGTGATGTCACCACATGCCATGGATTACTAGCACTTCATATTCTATTGGCACAGAGCTCAGCATTTCATTCAAGTCCAAGGACGTGCCCCAAATTCCATCTTTGTAAACCAATCCCCAAATCCCATTTTTGTAAAATATCCTGGTAATCATTTGACTTTATTTGGTAAATATCCAAATTATTTCATAATCTGTAAAATGTGATTGGTACCAATAATTGTGTAGGAAAGGATGACCAATAATAAATTGCAAAAATATCTTGAAATATGATAAACTCTCATGTGAATCACTGAAAAAGTATCTTCCTCACATTGTAGTAAATCTACTCCAGTGAATGAGAACATTTAGGTAATAAATCTAATTCTTATTTCAGACTAACAATTGTATGATGCCTCTCAAGGAATTTGCATGTAGCTAAACTATAGATTGACTCATTTCTGATTTTAGATGTATTAAGGGCACATTATAGACACTGAACTAAATTCCCTAGCAAACAGAGAATGTTTTCATTTAAACTTTGATTTTGCATGAATTCTTTTCGAATTCCATAAATTTATAGCTGTTTGGAAGAAAATAAAAGGGCCTATAATCTTTCCGTTGTTATTGCATTAGAGTAACAAGTTTTTATTTTTATTTTCTTTCTCTGTAATTCCTTACGGTAGATGGGGAGAAGAAAGGGAATAATCTAGAATTCAATGTTTATTAAATAGTAAGTTGTCAAGAACCAACACAGGAAAACCTACTTCTAGAACTACATCTCTTGAGCACAAAGTGACGTTGCAAGACAGATGAATGCTTTTCTGAATTTAAACAATGTTCATAAGGAAGGCTGAACTCTTACCAACATGTAGAATTTGTCCTAGGACCTGTATATTGGATAGGCCCAGTTGCCCAAGGGTTATAAATGTCACAATATCAACAAAATGTTCCATAGAATATGACTTAGCCATTTAAATGAGTAATGATAAATGGAGTTGCACAATTTTTTTGGTTTGACTAATTCTACCATCACTATAGTATAGGTTGAGAATTAATGTTATAGGCTTGTCTGTATTGACCTTAATCAAAAATTGTACTATTTCTTCAAAGACTTCTTTGAGAAATTATCAGTTCAGAAATCAAATGACAATTGGAATTATTACATAATAATAAGGTTCAGAGTGGACAAATTTCCTATCAGTCAATTTATTATGTGAGATTTGAGAAACTTAATTAAACAATGATTGCAATTAAAACTGAAATTTGATAATTCTTAAGTAAAATCAATCTACTCTTGTTAGTGCTTTTTCCTCTTTGTCGCTTTCACTGTTTACATAATTTTTCTTAGTGATTCTTCCATAAACTCTAAAAAGTTAGGTAAAAATTCAATTAAAATGGGTATTATGTGAATTATAATCCTTTAATTCTTTTATACATTTAGAAGGGTTTTTAGAGATTCCTGATAGAGTATTATTGCTCAATCGTTAAAATGACAATGTATTTCACATTTAAATATTGTCACACATTAAACAGGGTTAAATAACTAAAATAAAAAATAATTTACGATATCCTTGAAATGTATTTATACCTCTGTATAGCACTTTAAAAAGAATGAATACAATTCATTCTCATTCTTATTACAAAAGGCTTCTCTAAGAAGACATGTGTTTTTAAAAACTGAAAACAACTATTGTTTATGGATAACTCATTTTAAAATTGGAATCATACTAGGATACTCCAAAAGTCAAGAAATAAACTTTTTAACATATTAAAATATTAGATATAAAAGATTTGTGACAATATTTACAACAAAAAAATTAACTTACATTTCAATTATAACAATAGTAAAAATTCAAGAATTATAAAATCTCTGTAAAATTTTTTAAACTTAGATGTGAACATTTCTACTTGTAGTATGAGTCAATAAAACCCCTGTCATGAGGGTCTAATTGGATCTTCCCGTTGGCTCTGTCATCACTGCCCCACAGAGAACCAGGCTGACCACAAGATTTTGTGCCTGATTTGCCTTGGCTTATGATTACCATCATGGGGGTAATAAGCGGGGCTGGCCACACAAATAGAATTTCATTTCGTGAAATGGTTTCAAAGATAAAAGGATCAATTGCTTCCCAAGCTTTCCCCCACTGATTATCTGAAATTCCACAGTTAAAAACCTACCTAATAGGTTATTATGAGAATTAAATGAGTTAACATTTATAAAATGCACAGAACAGCGAGTAAATGTTTGTTAAATAAAACAATTTTCATTCCTTTGACCTACATTGTGTTTTAAGAAATAAGACATTAAATCATATCAGTCATTTTCACCTCAGAAATTAGTTTCTTCTAATCCTGTTCCCAGAGCAAAAATTAATAGGGTAAGGAAAGAATTGGGTATTTTCAAGGAGGAATAAGGGTGTGGGAAAACAAAAGGAATAAGGGTGTGTTTTTAGTAACAGATCCTCTTTGTTCTGAGCCTTTTACCTTCAATTGTGAAGGTAAAACACCTTCTGTTACTAAAACACATGCTACAAACGTCCCTTACATCACAATTTTGCCCTGTGTCAGCTTGCCTTCCATGCAGTTAGGCAAGGTCAGACTGCAGCAACATCGCCTGCTCAATTCTTCTGAAGAGCATGCAGAACCCCAAATTCATCTGTGGGTTTAAATTCAGAGGCTTAAAGAGGAAAAAAAAAGTTAGGGTGTATTTGATTGAAGCAATGCTTGAGTGCCAAATGTGGGTTATGTTAATTTTAACTTTCTTTTGATCATCAAAGACACCTCTCCTCACACACTTAGACATAAGGCTAGCAAAATTGTCACTTATTTAACATTAGAGTTAATAATATGACTGTACATAATTTGTACATAATTATGTCATAATATCATATATGGTAAACATAATTCCAATGCACATTTTCTTTCCATGAAATTAAAGATAAAATTTCACACATGCACAGGCAACAAAAGCAAAAATAAACAAGTGGGCCTACGTCAAACTAAGAAGCTTCTGTACAAGAAAGGAAACTATCAACAAAATGAAAGGCAACCTATGGAATGGGATAAAATATGTGCAAACCATACATCTGATAAGGGGTTAATATCCAGACTATATAAGGAACTCATACAACTCAATAGCAAAAAATTAATAACTCTCAAAATGGGCATAGAACCTGAACAGACATTTTTCCAAAGAAGACATACGAATGGTCAACAGGTACATGGAAAGATGCTCAACATCACCAATCATCAGGGAGATGCAAATCAAAACCACAAGGAGATATCACCACACACCTGGCAGAATGGCAGTCATCAAAAAGACAAGAAATAACAAGTGTTAGCAAGGACTTGGAGAAGAGGGAACCCTTGTGTGTTGTTGGTGGGAATGTAAATTGGTACAGATGTTATGGAAAACAGTATGGAGGTTCCAAAAAACATTAAAAATAGAACTACCATATAATCCCGCAATTCCACTTCTGCATATATATCCAAAGGAAATGGAATCAGGATCTTGAAGAAATATCTGCACTCCCATATTCATTGCAGCATTATTCACGATAGCCATGATATGGAAACAACCTAAGTGTCCATCAACAGAAGAATGAATAAAGAAAATGTGGTACATATGTATATTTCAATGGAATATTACTCGGCACAAAAAAGAAGGAAATCCTGCCAATTGTGACAACACGGATGAAACTTGTGGGCGTTAAGCTAAATGAAATAAACCAGACACAGCAAGATAAATATTGTATGATCTCACATATATGGAATCTAAAAAAGTTGAACTCAAGAACCAGAGAGTAGAACAGTGGCTGCCAGGGGCTTGAGGGTGGGGGAAATGGGGAGATGTTGGTCAAAGGGTACAAAGTTCCAGTTATAAGATGAGTAAGTTCTGGGAATCTAATGTACAGCATGGTGACTACACTTTACATATTGTTGTTATTAATAACACTGTATTGTATACTTGAAGCTTGCTAAAAGAGTAGATCTTAAGTGTCCTCACCACACACACAAAAAAAAGAAAAGGTAACTATGTGAGGGTATGGATCTATTAATTACCTTGATTGTGGTAATTATTTCATAGTGTATATGTATATTAAATCATCACATTGCACATCTTAAATACAATTTTTATTTATCAATCATATCTCAATAAAGCTGGAAAAAATTCACACATAAAAATAGGTACTTTTTTAAAGAAATTCAAGTACTGAAATAATCATAAATGTAGACTTAACTTCTAAATATGTAAAATTTGAAGCACTAAGTGTTTGTTTATAAATTATACCTACATGATACCATAGCCACTAAACACAAAATGAAATATTCAATTCATTTTGTAGATATTAGATTTTTTTCCCCATCAAATAGTCTCTGGTTTTTTCCCTTAAATGACCTTATATGCTGATAATTTATGAATTCAAAGTGCTGAGGTTTTACTGACTTGAGGCTTTTCTTAACTATTGAGATAGACACATAAATCAGAATATTCTCTAACGAGTTTTTGTTTGTTTAAATATGAGCATGTCCTGACCCTGATTCTATGATATCTATGCATTCTTTCTTTTCTCCCTTCTTTTCTTTACTTGCTTTAAGTCACCTCCCCAAGCCTCAGTTTCTGTCTCTGAAAAATGAGGCTAACATAAACTAAAAAGTTTCAGGAGGATGACATGAGACAGTGTATGTAAAGTGCCCAGCACAGTGTCTAATGCAATCCCGTGTCTTCTCTTCTCACCTCTCCTTTCTTCCTCAGTTCTAGAATAGTCAGAGTAATTGTAATGGGTGAGAAAGAAATGTTTGCTCACATCCCTTGGTTTGATCCCTAATTTAGGCCTTGGTTAACAATACATTCGATGTTCAAAGTTCTCTTTATAATATGCTATTGAGAAAACCAGTGACATTTATATACTCACTCACCTAACCGCATAATGCTCCTTCTCCAGTCTACCAGGGGATGCTTCATGGTAGCACTGCTGTGAATTTCCCTTCCGCAGCCACAGTTGCTCCAAGATAGACGATCTGAACTCAAGGGCTAAGCTTTGGAACTAGAGAGAAGAACTTGACAGCTTCACGGAATGTCTGATTTAACTTAAACTCTGAGGGAAGGACAAACAATAAGAAATAAGGGGATTTCGGCAGAACAGACTCGTTAGTTACTAATCTGTCTGCTAACAGAAGGATTGACTGGACATGAGGCCACTGCTGTTGCTGTTCTTGTTGCCGTTGCAGGAGTCCATTGGACAGGGGTGAGGGATCATGTAGCATCTTCTTCTGATTCCATGAGAGCACTCTGTCCTGAAATTTTTAACTGATCCATAAGTGTTTGGAAGTTTACAAGAAGGTTACTGATGATGGTTTAAGCTCAAGTTTAGAGATCAGCTAATTTAAAGTGAGTGGAGAACCACTAATTATCTTGGCATTTTGAAAGCTGGCCAAGTACATGGAGTTGTGAGGAAAACAGTTTACAAACCAAACCATAATTGTGAACTCCTTGTGCTCACAACAATGTTCATAAAATCCCTCAAGGCGTAAATCAATACCTTTTGGAGAGACACTGCCCATAACTTTCCTTCATGTCTCTGAAATATGAATTTCAAAAAGAATAAACAATATGAATTCACCGAAGCCTAGCTTTCACCAAAGATAAGCTCAACAATTGGGCTGCTTAATGATTTATGTTTAAATCCAACCTTTGCATATATTTGATTGTATTTTAGAGAAAGTTGTGAAATAGTAGAAAAATGTTCCCGAGTCCAACATAATTAAAATTTGAGGAAATGTCACATAAGCAAAGTAATTTCAATTTTAATTTTAAAACAGTTTCCAAACCTCAAGAAACTGCTGGTTACCTCTAGGGAGTGAAACTCAGGGGATGGGAGCCTACTTTTTACCACATACCTCTGTGCAACTTTCAACTTTTTAAAAGCATGTGCATGCGTGCCTATTTTTAAAAATTGATTAAAATTGTTAAACAATCGATTCAAGTCTGAATGTGAATTCCCAAAACGACATTAAGCACACGTGATTAGAAAACACCAATATTTCTCAATGAAATGATGCAGGCAATTAAGAAATATCTTGAAAAGAAAATTTTTACTTGATAACTTTAACAAGTTAAAAACTTTATAATACATTGACATAGAAACATCATTAGATGTGGAAGAGAATTATTCTTGTCAATCACTATAAATAAATATAAATTGTAGTTACTAATAAAAATGAGAACAATGAATTGAAATAGCTCAAGCCTTCACTTTTTTGTTTACTACTATCCTAATGGTCAGCCAAAAATTTCTTAGCCCCAGTTCCAATCACTACTCTTGAATAACTCTAACTCTGTTCCCCAGTCAATACCTGTGATGGCACTTCAAAAATATAAATTTCTGGGTCTGTCCATGGCTTAGCGGTTAAGTGCTCGCGCTCCGCTACTGGCGGCTGGGGTTCGGATCCCGGGCGCGCACCGACGCACCGCTTCTCCGGCCATGCTGAGGCCGCGTCCCACATACAGCAACTAGAAGGATGTGCAGCTATGGCATACAACTATCTACTGGGGCTTTGGGGGGTGGGGGGAAAGGAGGAAGATTGGCAATAGATGTTAGCTCAGAGCTGGTCTTCCTCAGCAAAAAGAGGAGGATTGGCATGGATGTTAGCTCAGGGCTGATCTTCCTCACATAAATAAATAAATAAATAAATAAATAAATAAATAAATAAATAAATAAATAAATAAATAAATAAAATTTCTATACACACGCCTAATGTTATCGGTAGGGCAATAAATACAACAAAAATGTATTGTTTTATTAAATATTTTCTCACAATGCAGCTCAAAAGTCTTCACAAAAATGTGTTGATTTTTAAAAGCCCTTTTTGAAAAGGGACTCTGAAGTTCACAAGTGAAATACACAGGAAAGAAACTATTTTCTGCAGCTTTTTCTTTACACTTGGATGCATAATTATGGAAGGGCAGCAGGCAGTCAAAGAGCCACATTCATATATAGTGTTTGCTCTCTACCCTTCTCTGTCTTTTATGATCCTGAGTGGAGATTCAAAAGAGATCAAGTCAAGGTTTTTGCTGCTATCAAACCCAAAGAGGTTCATTAATCTTATGTAAACTGACAGACAAGTATATGCACCTCTTTATAGACTTAAATAGTGTAAGTATTATGCTTTTGTGTATTAAGATGTCATTTCAAACATTGCTTCCTCAAGTAAGCCTTGCCTGACCACTCAATTTAAAGTAAGTCCCATTACCACGTTTTACTTATTATAGCACTTATAGCTATCTGATGTTTTCTTTTATTTACTTGTATATTGACTATCTCACCTCTTTAAAATGTAGATTCCCTAATCAGAACTAAAATCAATAGGACCAAGAACAGTGCCAGGCATGTAAGCTCTCAATAACTATTTACTGAATGAAAGAATAAGCTTACATTTTTCTAAAAGAAATTCTATGAACTTGAGCATATATCGGATAACTTGGTAATCATTTTTAATTAAATGTTTATGAAGTATTTCCATAAATATTAAATTCCAAAAATTTAAATTCCTTAAATTCCAATTAATTCTAGAATTATATGAACACTCTCCAACTAGTCTCTCCTCCCTTTCTTTCTTTCCTTATTTCGACGTAACATATTCTTACATGTGGCAAACTGCAGACACTTTGGGGAGACTCTACATATTTCAATAATCGAACACACACTACACAGCTAAAATTTAAGTTGCCGTCAAAAAGGAATTACTGAGGGCAACTGTTTCCAGATGTGAGCTAATCCATTGGTGACAACTGCTTACTCCTTCCACCAATTTCAGAATTGGTGCCTAGGCTGGCTATCCTACACTCTCTATACTTTCCTTGACAAACTTCACATATTTTCCAACTTTAATCCAATCACAAATCTCTAATGATGCTCTCCCAAATAGAATTACACCCTTATATCTGTCTATATAGCTATCTCACACCGAAAACTCAACACCGCCAACATGAGACAGTCATTTTTCCACCCCATCCTACTTCCTTCTTATAGGCACGAAGGCCAATAAAGTCACGAAGCCTTTACACTTTTGAGTTGAAAAATCTATACGTCATTCTTTTAAAATGTCTCTAAATATGTCTTCTCTTCTTCATTCCCAATTTCAGGTTCCATCACCTTCTCAGATTATTGTAACAGCCTCCAAATGCTTTCCCTATTTCCATACTAGGCCCACTTTGACCCACTGGAATATTGATGACAGTGAATGATTTTTTAAATGCTACTTTCTCTATTTTGTTTCTCTGGTCAATTTTGCCTAATAAACACATCTCTAATCTGTTTGACTCTCTCCATTTTCACTACAACCACCCTAATCCAAACCATCATCATCTCTTAACTCAACCATTACCTCAGCTTCCTAACTGGTTTCCCTCACCCACTCTTGCCTTCCTCCAATCTATACTGCAGTCAGAAGCATCTTTTAAAAGCGTAACTCCGAACATGCCACTCCCTTGCTTAACATCATTCAGTGGCTTTTCACCACATTTAAGTCAAAGACTAAAACTGTACAAAGTCTGCACGATGGTCCACCCACCTCTCTAACCTCATCTTTGATCCTCCTATCTTGTTTTCTGTGTATTTCTGTAATCTAGTCACACTGATCCTCCTGCCTATGGGACTTGCCTTATGTTGTCTCCTCTGACTATAAAGTTCTGCCTACCTCCTTCCCCTTCGCTCAGTCACCTCTACTCCTCCTTTAGTTCAACTCGAACATTACTTCTTAAGGCAAGCTTCCCCAACACTGCCCCCTGTCCCAGACTAGTTATACTCTCTCATGATACCCTGTACTTCTCCTTTGCAGAACTAATCATAGCCATAATGAGTCAATTGTGTAATTAGTTGCTTAAAGTCTTACTTTCCTGCTAGCATACATTTCAGAAAGTTGGGCAAGAACTGGATTTGGTTCACCACTGTTCTCCCAGTGCTTGACACAGTACTTTGCACACAGTAGATGCTCAATAAATATTTGTTGACTATATCAAAGAAGAAACCCAGAGTAACTATCCATAATTTCCATCATCATGTCTGTCTCTAATGGCCAAGTTTCAAGAATATAAATAATCTGGCCTTCTCCCACCTATCCACAAATATTAATCACCATTACTGATTATGAAGCTCTTCTCTCTTCTCACTCTCCAAAACATGCACTGTTCATTCATGCATTCGGATCATCATCAATCATTTTGTTTTTCTGACCTGGAATGCTCTCCCTTCTATCTGTCTTAATTTCATAACTCTTTCAAAGCTCAAATTCAAAGCTGCAAATATTACTCTCTCTACTAATCCTTCCTTGGCTATTCACACTAATTTATCTTTATTGTATATTCCTTTATATTTTAATAGGTATCCCACGATTCAATATTATCTTACATTATTCACTAACTTTTTACATTTATTAATCTAGTCTCCTCAACCAAATCTTGGGCTTCTCAAAGTTAGCATCATCTCTTATACTTTTTCTAAGGCCTCTTATAAAGCTTTCCATGTCTACGTCTCCTGAGCCTACACTCTCAAACATATAAATAGCCCCTGGCACTGTATATTCTTGTAAGGTGCTCAATGAATATTTTCTGGTTAACAGATTTCCTATTGGCCCAGAAATTCTTAATTGATCTCCTCATATTTAGCTCTATCTTTAATGTAGTAAATAGTATGGCCCCTTATATAGTGGAGATTTCTTTTATAATTAAAAGCCAAAAGTATGAAAATGGCCCAGATAAAATACATAATCTGAATTCTCTACTTTGCTTTATGACAAAGCCTGTTGACAGTATCAGTTTGGATCCAGACTTTACCAGATTCCAGAGCCAGTCATGATGTTCAAGGCAGATGACTTGAGAAGCCTATTATATCTCTCAGGGTACTGTTTTTACCTTTTTGCACCAACACAGAATCCACTGCAGCTTCCAAAACTGTATTCATAGACTAAAATTGCACCTTAATAATCTGAAAGAGTTAATGGGGTTAATCAAATGCTTAACCCAAGTCCCAAATCAAGAACATTCGTTCTCAGTGGTACGTAAATAGGAAAGGGCTGTGCTTTTCCGATGACTCACTTTGCTAACTACTTGGTCTTGTGAATATATTTGCTTGTTGCTTATGAACTCAGCAATCTACTGTTGGTTACTTTCTAAGAACTTTAGAACCTTATTGTTGGGAACATAAGAGCTCAATAAACATTTCATTAATTTGTGTTTCCCATCTTACATTTGTTATTTAGAACCCAAGTTGTGTGACAATGTGAAAAAAATTTTCACTGTATACCAAATCATATATTCCGATTTCTGCTCAAAAATATAATCAATGATTTAAATTCGCCATGTAACTCTTCGATTGCAGGTGAGACACCGAGAGAGGTTAATTTTTAGGTCACAGAAGCACTGCATAGTAACATAAACCATATCTTTATTTTAATTCCCTAGTATTCTAAGGAAACTAATGGAGCCTTCAAAAATGGTCTTAACTTAGTCAAGAAGAAGGTTAGGTTCCAGGGAGACTCTGACTCACATTTATTTCTTCTGTCATTAGTGAAAATAGTAAGTATTTCAGGCCATTTACAAGCAGCATGCTTTTATGAATTAAATATTTTAATCAAAGTGAAATAAAAATATTAAAATCACTTGCATAATATTTTTGTCTGGAATATGTTTTTAATAATTCTACGTTCTAGGATTCAGTTCCCATGTGTCTAGTTGATCTGGCCCTGTTCCATGAACCACTGACTATTCCCTATATCAAGGATAGGATCTAAAATACATATTCAATTCTCCTACAAATGGACCTTGAAATCTAGCTTGGAAGTTGCTTGCAGTTATCACTCACCCCTAAACCAAACAATGGTCTTACTCTGTCTAGGGAGGGTAATCTCTTCAATTTAGCTGGGCAGCTTCAAGAGGACTCCCATGTTGGGGGAACCAGCATATCTACCTGAATCAATCCCTTAGATCCATAGGGTGACAGCTATCTCAGAAAGATCAATCTCATATTTAAATTTATTAATTCTTTTATCAACAAATTATCATTGAGCATCGACCATGTGTCCAACACTGTTCTAGGTGCAGGATATTCAACAGTGAACAAGACAGGTAAGTTCCCAACTCTATAAACCTTATATTCTGAATGTCTATGCAGCGGGGAGGGAGGTGGGAATAATAAACAAAGAATAATACTGGTTATGATGAGGATAAAATAAGAAATTGAAGTAAAAAAATTTTCAAATTAAAGAACATGCCATACAAAAGGCACATCAGGAGCACACTTTTGTTACACAGTGGACTACACACACATACTGTTATTTAACTAGATAGATCGAGAGATAAGCTACACAGACATGGATTCATATCTACATATTTAATCTACAACCAAACATCCCATGGTATTCACTGGCCCACAGCAAACAGAGGAAATAGTATCACATTTTCAAAATAATAGATTTCTCATAAAAGTAAAATTTTATATGCTTAATGAGTAGGCAATTTTTTATTATAGATGCTTTATAAGCCAATTACTAAACATAATTAACAAACAGAATCAGTAAAATGTTCTAAAGGAACTTTGAAAATATTTGTTCATCAATTTCATTTGAGAATATATATATACACACTACTCATTCATCTGCCTTGAATTTTAACTATGCAAATTCCAACTAAATTTCCTGTATAAATAACTACATATAAAGCAAAATAGTCCAATGAGTATAATTACTTATAATAAACAGCAAATTTTACATAAGTGGCTTATTCCTATTTTCTTTATGTTTCATACACATTCTAAAACGTATTTAGAATCAGCTGGGTTTTTTGGCCAATTGTCTGCTCACACAAATATGGTAGATAATTTAAACTTCTAAAAAATAATTTATTACTGTTATATTAAATATCAATTCACATTCCAAAAAAGAATGTTATATTTCAAAATGCACTAGTAAAGCCCACTTTTATTGTTAATGCATCCATACGCATTTGTATACATAGCTTCATAAATACGCCACAGTGTTAAAAAAATATACCCTCTTAAAGACATTTAAATTAGCAGAAACGCTTTTTAAGAAGCACACAATTAATTTGTAATCATAACAGGTATGCATAGACTATAGAATTAATGAAAAGCAAAGCATCTTAAACTAACAGGGTTTTAATGTTATCAATTTGATTTTTCAAGAAATACATGTCATTTATTTTCAAAATGGAATGATAGCAATACTTTCTCGAGTCTATCAATTGTATTCAGAATAAGATACTCATAACTTTCAAATACTGCTTGTACTAGTCATCACTTATCATTAAATGTAACTGTATATTCGAAAGCTTTCTAATAATAGCCTTTAATTAAACCAAGGACTGTTAGCGGGTTTCTGTTGTCCTTTGAAAATTCTTAATTATTACTTGTATCTAGCCTTTTATGGTACACTTAAGGTTAAATTAAATAATTTAAATATACCTTGAAGAGAAATAGGAAGACTTTTGCCTATTTTAATTAAATCTCTGAATTTCAGGATTTGAAAATAATAACATATGTTTTGATTTTTTCATGGCCGAATGGTAAAATGCTCGCTATATTAAACAACAACAAAAAAATGGTAGTTTTTTATGGGACTAAATGCTAAGCAGATGCATGTAAATGAGCTATTTTCTATGCATGGCTTCCAAAAGTGCTAATTAAATAGTTGGTATTCAAGGCTATGCTCGCTCATTGTTTAGTGACACACAAATCCAGCGATGTGTGCCAGCAGACATTTTAAGTTGAATGTTTTCTCCTCTACGGCCTTTGTCATGAAATGGTGGCACCATGATGAGAACACTAGTGTAAGCAAAACATTGAAATATGCTTTAATAATGTTTTAACCATGTAGTGACACTAGTCTAGTTTTCTAATGAATTTTTAATTTCTTTTTTCTTATAAGGGTGGTATGAGTTATCGCTGATGCATATTAAATCATATACATGAGTCATTTTCTCTAAATTTGCATAAAATGGCTAAATGCTAATGTACCAAATGGAGCTTACTATATGTGGTACAGCAAATATTCCCTTGAAGATTTTCTGCAATCAATCTCCCGTATTTCATTAGTAACCAGATAAGGTGTGGTCTGCAGAATAAAAAAGAAAAGTGTGTAGCTCATGAACTTATGAGGCTTCAGATGATTTCTACATGGTGATTAGAGTGGATTCTGCAATTAGAATTTATGTAGGTAAAACACACAAGCGCTTCTTTTAAAGGCACAGTGCAACTAGAGTTCTGAATACAGCCTTGCAATGTTAAACAATGAACATGCACCATTCGAGTATTGTGATTTTCTACAGCTGTAATTAAATGACGGAAAGCCGTACTTGAAATGTAGTATCACTTGATTGTGTAACCCTTACTTGAATTTTATAACTCAAGATTACAATGCTCCTACTATGTTTTTTTGTTTGCTAACTTTTCCCTTTTTTCTTGTCAATTAATGGAGAGGAATTTTTACACTAACGTTTAACATTTAAACATGGTTTCCTCCAAAATACCCTTACTGAACTGGCATTAAGATCACATGCCATAAAAATTGCATCAGGGTGACAGTATTATTGGGCAAACCAGAGATGTTTCCTTTAAGGATAAACTCGCTGCTTAATCACTTGACTCATCAACCTTTTTCTCCTCTCTCCATACTTTCACCTCCTCTCTCCATATTTTCACCATCTGGAATATTTTTTAACCTGGTACAGAAAAAATTGGGGAAGGGGATGGCTATTTAAAAATAAATGTATGCTTTACCCTACGGTTATTTTGAATTAGTCTTGATAAATAATTAAGGAATGCATAATATATTATTTAGATGCTATGGTCTTAAGAATTTGAGTGGTATTTCAAGTACAATTATAGTCATTTATTTATCAGTAGAAAATTTACATAATCACACTTCAACATCCAGTGGACTGGAGAGATATCAGAAAGACACCCATGAATGTGGTAATGACTCTGAGCATTAGATTAAGTTAAGAATGTATTGATGCACATGATATTCTAATATCTTGCCCTGCAGTATTTGATCACTTAAAATGATAAAATAATAAATATTTTTCTCTTTTCAAACTGCATTTTATACAGAAGGGCTCTTTATAGTATAAAATGCAATTTAAAAAATCAAATTTGTATTAGACAATCTAATAAAATGGAGCTAGTTAAGTTTAACTTAAATAACGCCAAATTTCTACTTCTATTGACTAAGAAAATAACTTTGTCTTAATAATAATTATTGGTTAACAAAAAACATTGTTCACTTCATATATTTTGAATCTACAATATAGACCTTAAGGCTGAAGTCCAGAAAAATGACAGAAATTCAAGTCCTCTTTCTTGTCAAGTGAGCACAGCATGCAAATGGAGGGATTACCTATTGGAAAGGTAACACACTTTCTGTTAGATCAGTCATGCTATGGATTCTTCCTTAGCAGCCAGTCCATCTGAGACAAACTTGGCAGAAATATATGCAGTATTTGTACTGTGCTGTTTGAATCACTGGAGTCTCATGTTATATCCGCAAAGTCAGATTTTAGACTATAACTGAGCATGAGTCTTCAGTGTGAAAATCTAAGCTACTCAGCAATTTCTAACTTTATTTGGGGACAACCAAACTTTTTATCTTTTATATTAATCTAAGTACCTACAAAGTGTCATAAGAGATACTTTATAAAACAGTGCAAACATAAGCTCATCAATTAACTCCTATTTCCTTGCTGTCTAGGTATTTTCACTACTAGAATCACTCAAGAGGCATATACTAGAAACTCCAAAGCTGAAGACCTATCAAATTATTTTTCTTCCATTCTTTTCAAACCCACTTGCCATGAATTAGTCATGGTGATAACTTCATATTTAAAGCTCTTAAACAGTTTTCAAGCCATTCCACAGACTGTTCAACCTCCTCAACTTCAGATTCCCATCAGCCAATGCTAATTTAACTTTGTATATAGATCATATATTTCAAAGATAATTCAATACATTAAAATAATATATATTGAGCAGCTACCATGTAAAAAGTATGTGCTTTCTAAAAATAAGGCCTAAAATCCATTATTTGAGCTTCTCTCAAAGACTGTTAAATTCATGCAAC
This sequence comes from Diceros bicornis minor, assembly GCF_020826845.1. Classification (NCBI taxonomy): domain Eukaryota; kingdom Metazoa; phylum Chordata; class Mammalia; order Perissodactyla; family Rhinocerotidae; genus Diceros; species Diceros bicornis. Next base: position 15,458,481 of record NC_080740.1, read on the forward strand.
AGTTTTAGGTACCTTCATAATTCTCACTGAATTAAAAAGAAGGACTAAGTACACTTCTGTTATTACTATACAAGAGACCTAGCTCTGACAGGAAGTAAGTCCATGGATTCTGAATTTCAATGATATTACATCTGTTATCATCTTCATGAAGGCATTACCTCCAAATAAATTATAGGAAGTTTTTTTTTTATTAAACCAGGGTTGATAAATACATAATTAACTATATTTGAGATATTAATTCAGTGAAAATATTTCTCAATCATACTTGTTAGAGTCTTCCATTCCAGTAAATTTCACTCATATGTATACATGTGTGTAGATATATAGATTTTTTTTCCCTAAAAGACTAAGATTTAAGAGACATCCTGGGTAATATTCTGTAAATCAATTTTTCAACCTGATTCAGAGAAAGTGTTTATTTTATTTTTATTTTTGCATACATCCCTTTTCCCAAGTGGTTCATTTACAGGTTTTCACCAATTATTAAAATGATTAGCCTCTATAGTTATTTCCAATCTCCCACTAGCAATTAATGACATAAGACATAAACATTTTAACCTTGTCAAGTTTGAATTTAAAACTAAAAAATCAACTCCAAGAGCCAGTTTGCAGTTAAAATTCTCCTGATAGCTTGTTTTCCCAGGGCCAGTGACTACTAAAAGAAACTCAGACAACACAAGAAATCCGTCAGACAGCTACTTAGTGACAGAACCAAATGAATATTATTAGATGAGTGTTTTAATAACGCAGCATTTTCGAAGCATTTTCCCAAGATTATTTCTAATTGGCCCTGTCATAAAGTAGTCCCAAACTGCCTTAAAACAGTAATCAGTTTGAAACCAGTTGAGCAAGCCTATGACAGGAAGTTGTTAATAACATGCTTCGAAATTTACCTGTGAAATACAGAGCTTGACTACTTTTGTAAAAGAAGAACTGAAAGTAAAGGGCCTTTGTAATGCAAATTGATCACTAGCAAAAAGCCACCACCTTTGGAATCCCACAACCTCACCTGGGCTTGCAACAGACTTAGGTGCATCCTGTGGTTAATGGAATCGAGCCTGTTTTAACAGGTAGGCAAGTGCCCTTCAGGGTCACTAAAGCACAGACCGTGGGGTGTGGCGCGTCCGTGTACACTCGGGCCCTCGTCTCGGTGCTCGCGCCCACCCAGCAGCAGGACCGCCCGCAGCCTCCCAGGACGAGTGACCACCACCTGAAGGGAGGACCAGAGCGGCTCCTCCTGTTTCCGCCCTCCTTGCGCTTCTCCAAGAACCTCCTCTTTCCCAGCCTCACCCTAGGGCCGCAGAGCCGGACCTGCGCCGGACGAGGTGGATTTAGCCCGGTTAGAGTTAAGATGGTATCATTAGCTGCGCACAGCGTGACTTCCCACTAATCCTTTCTGCAACTTACAACAAGTTTAAATGTCCATGCATGATGTTATTAACTGGCTTTAGTAAGTGCTTAAGACCCAGGTCTCTTTTTAAAGTAATCTCCGAACAAGTTCTACTGTATCCACCCAACAAGAAGATTAATATTTCCAGCAAATCTGATAGGGGGAAGATGCGCCGAGTCCCTAATGGGCAATGGGGTAGAGATGGAAGTTTGATCTAAGGAAGGGCCCAGAGCGGAGTGAGCTCAGCAACCCCGGCTGGCTCCGGATTCACAAAACTTCCTCCTCCAAGAGCTTCCCGGGCAGGGGGTGTCTCTTTCTGTTAGCAGTTTTTCACTACATTAACAATGGGGGGAGGGGGCACAACACCTTTATCAATGATAGTGATCAACCCAGGGAAGACGCCTGGGCAGAAATAGAGAAACTGCGAGTCAGCAAAAGAAAGCTTGTGATTACAAGTCGCCTGCTAGCCTGAGGAAGGGGCCCTGGGAAGGGGGTGGCCGCCGCGAGATGCCTGCCTCCAACGGACGTCCTGGCGCGACTAAACTCCGAAGCCACCGCCAGCCAGAAGCCCAACTCAGGGATTCCTAAGCAACCGTAGTCCCGAGGTGGCGCAGAGGCAGGACCGAGGTCGCTGGTGAGGGGCTGAAGGGCGGGCTAATCAAAAAACACAGAACAGCCCTCGCGGACGCAACTCCGCATGCCAGGCAGAGGAAGGCTGGCAGCCTCACTGCTCCGGGTCCCGCGGCGCCCGCGTCCAGCCGTCTCCAAGCGCTGGAGGGCGGGCGCCGGAATTTGAGCTCGCGCGAACTCGGAAGGCCTCCCCGCCCGCTACTCCGGCCGCCGCGCGCCCCCGGCTGCCCCGCCGCGCGCCAGCCCCGAGCGCGCGCCAGCCCCGGGAGCGCGCGCGCCGACGCACCAGCTTGGGTAGCTCGGCAGCTCGGGCAGCCCGTCTCCCGGGAAACACCAATCAGACGCCAGCTTTCAGGAAGGGGCCACGAGCAGCCGCAGCTGCAGGAGGACTCTGGCTGTTGGCGGTCACCGGGAGTCGTTGTGCTGCCCGGCGGCGGGCCGGCCACCTTCGCGGCTGCCAGTGCCTAGCCCAGCCACTTCAGCAGCCAGTCACAGAGTCAGCTGTCTCCTCTGTGCACCGCCCACGCCAACTATCTTGCAATGCGGCTGCTAAGCCTGGCTATTTTTAGATCTCAGGAATACATGGTGCGGGAGCTCAGCTAAAGCCCAGTCAAACCACCAAACACAGTGATGTGCTTCTCTTTGAACAAATACGTCTCAGAACTCCCTATTTCCATGAATCAAGTGGATTAGCTTCACTTTTTAAAGTCCTACCCCATGTGGTGTGGCAGTTGGCTGCAAAGCGGAAAGCCACATGCTCCCACCTCAAAGATGGTCATCACCTCTCTAAAGAAGAGCCCTAACTCTCGCGGCCCTGATTGAGGGCAGGCAGATATTCCTTAGCAGCAGTCATAACTATATTCTTTTCATTTCCATTCACCATCTTTAAAATTAATTCCACAATAAAGTCGAACAATTCCCAGAAGGGGTGAAATGGGTTCTCTAAGCAGATGAGAATGGAGTTTTCTTCTGATTTCTGTACGTACTAGGGTAACTTGTGCTAAGAAACCAATGAACACAAAAACAGGATAACAAAGCCATCCATTAAAATCTGGAGACACTGAAGAACTACCTTACATGTCCCATCACTGTAAGACCTATTTAACTGTCTCAAAGCACTAGTGTTAAAAACAATTGACCCAGTATTACAGATGTCTTTTTACTTAGTAACTTCTAAAGGACACCTTGTCTGGTGGTGTGCATCTCAGCACCTCCACCCCCAGCTCCTATGCAAACGCAACATCATATTATAGTATGTTTTACTTACTCTAATGGGGAAAAGCTAAGTCATACAAGACAGAGTGGGAAAAGGGTATCAATATTCTTAAGCCACAGGGCATTTCCAGAGGTACAGATCCATAAAAAACTAGATATGTAGATATACACTCTCTTTCAAACATTTTCTAGCCACAATGGAAAATAAAACTTTTGGTTTTATCTCTTCATTTTTAAAAATTTAAATTCTTAAAATGCTAAAGTGTCTTGAACTGTTTATATGTAGTCTATGAACAGGAAGAATGTTTATGAACTTGAAATATACTCATCCTTATCTCTTATTATTTAAGTGGTTTCTTAATTTTCATTAAAAACTACACAAAATCAAATTAGAATTTCATATTTTCTAAGTAAGAAAATCATTTTAATTTTAAAAATAAACACAGAGCACTAGTAATAGAAATTTAGTGTTTAAGAAGACTTAAAGAAAAGCCACTTTGGGAAAACAATTCATTTTGAATGTAAATAATGCATTTATCTCATTAGTATGCACATTAATGGTAACTTCACTAGAGGGCTAATACTGGTGAATATATCTGTTCACATCCTGCAAGGATGTTGCAGAAGTCTTCTTATATATCCTTTTTACCTCTCTCAATTTCTCTTTTTGTTGCTGTTTTGGATTTTTCTGTATGACTGTTTTTATGTTATATCCTTTATAATTCTCTTATTGAGTGACTTTTCATTGTTAATTTTCTGGTATAAAGTAGGACATGAAAAATAAGTTGGTTATATCTTTATATTTACTTTTACAGGTGTCATTTTATTGTCCTATTTCTAAGTATTTCATGAAAAGATTCTAGATGTCAAAACCTGCAGTTAACGTTCCTGTTTAGAAATACACAAAATAATACCTTTGACGTTGGCAACTCAGATGTATTATTCAGCAAAACAGCAATTACTCATTGTTTTGCACTTACATGTTAAGAACTATGCGACACTTGGTGACACAATAACAAAATTGCAAAGTCAATTACATTTAAAATAGACGTCCTAATAAAACATACACAACCAACTCCTTTTACTCTTTTTGAACTGTTTTGTTTCCTTTTTCTGACTGTTTACAGTCAGATTATGTGAACGTTAAACCTAAGTATAATAACTGATTCACACACATCATGAGAAAAGTTAGAAGATGGGGAGAGGGTGTAATATACAGGGAGCTGTATTCCTGAGGGCACCAGAATCCACCTAGGGCAGTGCCTTGTATATTTTCGGACATGTGAAACTAGGATGTTCTTTTGCAATGCCAATCATAGTGGCAAACTTTGAAAGAGCAGTGTCTGCCAAAATTTAAAGCAAAATTTAAGCTAGATTCACACTAACAATTCTAAGCAGAACTAAAGCAATAAAACTCAACTAGAGTCTCTATATTTAAGAAGGGAGAATTTCAGGTGGGACTAGGGTGTTTGTTTTATTCTATTTTAATTGCATGAGAAGCATTTTTGTAACTTGAACTTCCCAGTAATGAATTCCACGTCTCAACCCAGCCTGCAGCCTGAATTGAAGTTCCCATCAGAAAATTAAAATGTTTGTCTGGATAAAATAACTTCTAAATGAACTCTCTATTTCTTTTCGTTTCTTTTTGTATTTTCTGCAATGTAGCCCCTCGCAATGATATTAGTTCTAGTGTGGGAAAATATTATAATTGAGATCTGGTAAGTTATTTGCAGACTTCAAGTTTTTCTTTACACTGTGCTGACATTTAGTACAGCCCTGGTGAGGAAAACAATACTACCATTCATAGCTCTAGACGTAGATTTCAATCGACTTAAGCGGGCACAATGAAACTTGGTCATTCACTGGTTACCCATATTGTGTTCTCAAATTTTCTCTCAGCAAAAGTATAATGACTCAGTATTGTATGGTTGCATAGACAAGAGCTCGGAACAAGAGACACTAGTTTTGTCTGACGGTGTGAGAAAGTCGTGAAGGGATCTTTTCTTCCAGATGGTGTTAAATTCAGCTGCCTTTTTAACATTGGCCTTGCACAGCAATCTGCTGCTCCCCTTTCACAAAGACTGCGCTTGGTTCCCACTAGTTAACATGCATACTCACGCACCCTGCAACTTCACTCCAACTGTTTTACAATGCAGTGGTATGCTAAATAAACTTGATCCGGTTTCTGCCAATGTTAAAACTAGCTTTCAAAGAACAACTTAACTGATATTTACACTTCTTTTGACTTAAATGTACATGCCTTTGGAATATTTCAGATTTCAAGGAAATATCACCTTATTATAAGGTCATCGTGGAGATTTCCTCGGACACCCTTCAGACCCACGCTCAGATACAGTACCTCTCTTCAACACACACAAATAAAACAAAATGTCAGAAGTTTGATGTGTAATAGAAAAAAGAAAAATTGGAACATGTTGCAGCAAGAGCAGTGGAACAGCAAAAAATAAAATGAAAATAATAACATTGAAATGTATTTTTATTGATCGATAAGTCATGTAACATTAGTATGATACAAAGCAAGTTTGATATGACAATGGCAAACACGTAATTATAATATTGTTTATTTTCCTTAGATGTTATATTTAACACATTTACATAAAAGACCAAGATGTAGGCAAAAGCTTCAGTAATTTGACTCCATTGAGTGCTTTCAGTAAACAATAGGTTTCCCCAGCAAACATCTTATTGCCTTAATTGAACCTCCTTGAGAAAGAAAACCACACACTTTGTAATGTAAATGTTAATTGTAGTAGACAATGGTTCTAGGTAAATAGCACCCCTGGACATGAAGTAAATGAAAGGAATACAAGCACTTAACAATGAAAGGTTGTTTGCACAAACAGTGCTTCAAATGTAAATAAACAAGGGTCTTCTCAACGGTCACTACAGTAGTAAAACTTTGGCACGTGTTCAGTGGCCAAATTGAGAATTCATGTTCATAAAGTCTTTCAGAGTTTCTAACTGAAACTAACAGTGGGTTTTTAGGCTTCTCCAGTCTGAAGTCTTATAAGGAGTTGAAGCTACAAAGGAAAATGTAATGCTTTTGAAGAAAAGTTGTATATTTGAGATTTGGGATTGTCAGTAATCTAGGTCACGTGGAAGATAACAGGCTATTTTGGGCATTTTCTTATTGCAATGTTTGTGTTTATGTTTAAAGGCCTATACAAATATTTGCTTGGTGACATGTGGAAAAATGGAAGGACTTTTACAAAAAGATTACCATGGGGACTTCCAAAGCACCAAAATTTCTGCTAAGCATAGTCATTTTTAGATTAAATAAAAATGTCTATTTAGAACACATCTAGCTGGGACTATACGAAAACAATCTTTCATCATACTGTTATTGTAATCAACTTTCTATATATGGATGATTTTAGTTTTACTTCCAGTGTATGTCTACTAGCATAATTAGGCCAAGTTCCTAGATATATCATATTAAGAGGTAAAGAGCCTGATGAAGTGATAATAATGTCTGTTATAGAAGAGATAAGTATTTCAAATATAACCCTCCCCAAAACAAAAGCCAAAAGGTGGCCACAAGGCCACAAGTATGGACTGAGAATTTGACATGAGAGGCAGGTAGTCATGGGACTTTCTTGGAACTGCTTTCCACTAGCTTTCCTTAAATATTGAAAATCTCAAGCAAAGAAGAAAGCCAAACTTCATTATGGCCAGTTTAAACAGCGGTTATAAAATTAACAGAAACAGACAGTATGCAGCAGCTACAGACCAGTTGGTGCTGCCATTTGGGAGGCTGCAGATGGCTGTGGGTGGGAAATGCCTCTACTTTCTTAAGCGATGGAGATGAGTATGGTGTGTGCACTTGATGTTTTTTTCATACCCCCACCCCCCAACAGGGCTGTCTGTCATAGGCTGCCGGGCCGCTTTACCACTTGCCCCCGAGCGTGGGAATCGGAGCGTCCTGCCGTTCACATCTCCTGCATTCCGTTTAGCGGAATCAATTAGGCAAGACAGACCCTCAGATTCCCCACCCCCTTTCCATTTTTGTCAGGTCTATATACGTCCTAATTATTTCAGTTTGGGATGCCAGAGCTGTTTCCTGGATAGACCTGATCATCCTTAAACAAAAAGAGAGGAGGCGCACACGTGGGTTGTGGCGTAAATGTCACTTTCATTTCCAATGCTAGGCGCAGAGTAAGACAGAACATTTTTTTAACACTTTGACAAGAGGGGAGGCGATCTCGTCTCCATCATGTCTTTCTGCTTCAGTAGCTTCCTCAAGGAAACCCTCTTGGAACAGAGAAGCATCTGTCCTTGTATTTTGAATAGAAGAATAAAAATCAGCCTTTGCTTTTTTTTTTTTTTTGCATTTTCCCTTCTAGCTCTATGTCCTCAGTAGATACAACTGATTAACCTCCCAGTATAAATTTTCTGAAAGTCTAATTTCATATAATTTGACAGACAACCCCAATACATGTAGTTTTCAAGCATAATCTTTCAAATTTTTCAGGGGAGGGGCCTCAGAAGGGAACAGCCTAAGTCTACATATGATGGAATCATTTTTAAACTAGGTCCCAGACATCTCTACAACAGCTTTCTAAGAAAGAAAAACAACCTCATACATAAACTTTTGCCTGAAAGTAGGACAAACTACACCAGCCTCCTTCCTCACTAGCAGCATACAATTCTCCCTTGCGGCTCTAACAACCCCTGTCCAAGTACCTGGCACCTTTATATTTTGGCATATGTGTCACTTAACTTCCTCTAATCCCACCTTTAATCAAAAGGCAAAAAAAAAACAAAAACAAAACCAAAGTTAGATTCAATAAGTATTCCTGACCTTTCTGGTTTTTACTGTCTCTCGGTTGTAGGCTCTCATTCTCACACGCTCCCCGGCGATCTTGAAGGAGTTTTTACTTTCGGTTATCTAGCTTTATGAAGACCAATACACTCATACAGCTAGATAACCAAAGATAACAACTCGCTTCCCTCACGCGCCTCTGTCTTCCTCTGACCGGACTCCAGACGCCGAGGTCTCCGGCAGTGCGGAAGGGTAGTCCTCTAGGATACTCGCCGCGCATAAGATTCCTCCTGGTATGTAAATATGACCTGGTTTCTGTCTGTGTGTGCAGCTACAACATCCAAACGAGATCTGTTGCTTTCAAAGTTTATTCCGAACTTTTTTTTTCCTTTCAGCAAGTAATCTCCGGCAGCGTTAGCCAACAATTCATCTATTAATATCAGAAAATAAAACCAGCTATTAAGGTGCAGCAAGCGGTTACGAGTGAGCGGCAGCATCCGTCCCTTCACAGGCCTCTATTTGCATTGTAAATTGCTTCCTTCTCACGCAAGACTCTTTAGTCTCCCTCTATAGAGACGTATAAAGCCAAAGGCAATTTCCAGCGCAGGTTAAGGAGGAAGGAAAAAAACACATCCCATCCTACAGAAGAAGTGACAGCTGATTCAAGGATCTGCTCCTGATCCTTTTGGGTTAGGCACCATGAGCTTTTTACCAAGCGGTGGCAGCTTGATCGCACATATCTTGTGTGTGTGTGTTTTAGGGGGAAGATCCTCGATTTCACAGGGCTTCTAGGCTGGGGAGGAGAAGATGCCGTCTTGCTGGCGTGCTGCTGCCCCCGGTCTGAAAGAAGGAAAAAAGGGCCATCATTGGAGGGGCTTTCACTGCCAAAACGTGGACCAGCCCGGCAAGGTCAAAGGTTCGAGACCGCGGGAGACCAAGGTAATGATGATGTCATGAGAAATCTCAAGTACACGGTTATTGATATGCATCAGTGATCAGCCAACTGCCCCACGCCGGCTGCCCGAGCAGTGGCAGCGGCGGCAGCAGCGGCGGCAGCATCGCAAGAAGCCCTATTTTCTCAATCAGCATCTCTTCCGCTAGCACTCCCGACTGCTCCTGGAAAAGCAACCCGCGGCCTTTTACCTCCTCGGTGCTAGTGTAGATCGCTCTAATATCCAAAGACTGGAAGAAATCTCTCTCTAAGGACAGATAAAAGCATTTCAGATCTGGGGAACGTCTTTGCCTGCATTTCTCTTCTGGCAGATTGCATGGGCAGGCAGATGGAAGGCACTTTGCTATTGCTTAAAGCAGGGCCTTGCTTTCTGGGCCGAGAATCACATCTGTATTACGCAGTGAGTCGATGTGTGATTACATTGACAATTTGCTCTGAGGGTGTGTTTTTAACGGCTTCACAGCTCAGGCATGTTTTGCATCTATGTACTATGGCGATAGGGCCCCATATTTTGTTCTGTAAGTGAAGGCTCTAAGCAAGCCGACTTCACCCTGGCTTTTAAAAAATGACTCTCTATGCAGGGTGTGTGCCTTAGAATGTAGCACAGGTAAACACTGCAGCAATAGTTTCTAATGTTGACCACAAGACTGCTGTAATAAAAATGCGGAGCCTTTGTCTATAGTTTCAAACATCAATTTTCATACAGAAGGGCAAAATGTACGTCTTCCTTATGAAATTATGAAAAAAGTATTGTTACCTCATGAAAAAGACAGATAAAACACCTGGATGTTAAGAGTGTAACTCTACGCCCAACCTCCCCTCCCCCAACCCCACCTGTCTTCTTTCTAGAGGGGAATATTGTTTTATTAATTAGCCTCATTCCTTTTCTTAGGACTTTTCAAAGTGTGAATATGATCACTTAAAAGAGCATTTTTCTTCTTCCCTCACCTTCATAATGGGCAATCTATGTCTAATGCATCTATAATATGTGCAGTTCTAATAGTCAAATGCTCCTCAACAGAACATCTAAGGTGCAGTCCACATAAGATGCATATTCACCATGAGTGAACTTGATGGACTGTTTTCCAAAATTATGAGTTATGTTTAGTGGTGTTACCATTCTTTAAAATACATACTACAAGCGAATGTCATAAATCTTCATATTCATTTCACACATCACTAGTTTACCACGATACTCTCATTTCTATAGGTTGACTATTTTCCCCAATGACTAAAACATTTTCAGAATTAATACACACTCTTTCATTAATTCAGTAATTTATTCATTTAAGACATGAGTGTGAATATGCTGACCAAATTACATACAGAGCACACATATGTAAATCCTATAAAAAAGACTGATAAGTAAAGAAAATCAGAATTGCTAAGAAAAGCCCCCAATCAAGAGTTCAAACAACAATATTACACCAATTAAAGATATGATTTAGTGACACGGATGCCAACCTTTCCCTAGATTTTTTATTAATTTACTTTTTTAGTGAGCACTCTTGTCTTGATTATTTAGAAAAGACTAAGCTATGGAAATCGCTCATCTATTTTTCTTATCAAATTTTGGTACAAGAAGTACGATTAGAAATGGCTGCACTGGGTTATATGTAAAACGTACATGCAAACTACAAACTAATTCAGAGAAACACACTCCCATAGAGTTACTGTTCCTTCTTGAACTATGAGGTCACAACATAAACTACTGGATAAGAATTGAACACATCGCTGAGGCACATACCACTTTTGACATTATGTAAAACCCTAATGAGCTTTGCTGCTGTGGAAGACAGAGTATTTTGGCCTTGCTTTCCAAAACCTAGAAGCAGAATCATTAGTGATTTGTCATGTACTACCTAAAGCAAGCATATGATCAGATGAATTCAATTCCTTAAGTTAAAACCCCAAGAAATGCCAGATACTTTTCAGAATTTTAAAATTTTGCTTTAAATATGTCTGGGTGTGGGCTGGTGAAAGTAGAGAGATGTAATACATGTATGTCTATGTGTGTGTATCACCTCCATACTTGTGTGAATTTGCAAATTAATGGGGCCATATTTCCACATTTAACAATTAAATGCACTTTTAGAATCCAAGTAACTATTATGAAAGCCAAGACACTGAACGTATGAGATGCTTCTACAATTAGAAGCTACAGAAGATACTGTCTTAAAATAGCATCTTCTGCGGCAATGCCCCATAGTCATATCAACTGACTCCAGGACTGGCCCCCATTCCTGTCACATATACCCTCATTCATAAAGAGAGGCCCAAAAAGTGAAACTAGCCAACACAATGATTATGGGCAGTCTGTTCATTAGCCATAGAGCCAATTAAATATTTTCTCTCTCCACCATCTTTCAAGGTATGGAGAAATAAAAGAAACAGAGCAAGGCTTAACACCGAGCACCTGATTATTTTGACTATTGCCAAGGTTCATATGGTGGTTTATCATATACATTTCAAGGACTATATTATTATCTAGGATGTCAGACAAGTTGAAACAATGTGGTGCTCTAACGATTCCTTGTAATGTCTGCCATACATTGTTATGAGCAACTATTAACATCTACCTGTTTTTAGTGCAGATATCTTTGCTTTTCAAAAAGCTATTTAGCTGAGCTACAGAATACTCCTTCTGAAATCTGCATATTGAAGGATATACTAAATTCAAATGGCTTGCCTGCTCATTCTCTAATAAATGCTCATTAATGGCCAGCAGATTAGGACGTGATTGTCATGCTTGTTTTCTAATCTTTTTATAGGTCTCCAGATGGCTGACACATGCATTGAAACATCCTGGTTTTCTTGGGAATAAACAATCTCTGCTTAAGTTAAAAGTGAAAAGTTATGATTTTCCACATATTTGGATTAGAATTACGCTATTCCATAAATGCAAATACATCAGGTTTGCCACTAATATTTAGAACACCTCTCTGAATCCTATTCAGACTACTGCAGAGTATATAAAGAACTGGCCTATCACCAAAATCCCTTTTTAATATGGAATTTGTATGACTCTCATGCATGTAAACCACAGTGCACTAACACAGCCAAGGCTACCATTTTCTACATAAAAGCCATTTAATTTACAGTGATTTGTATAGTTCAGGCAAGGTACTTGACTGGCTTACTTTCTAATAAAAGTATCCTATTATTTCTTCTGTATCCTGAATTTCATTTTTTACAGGCAGTTGCAGGTCATGTTTGCATTATTCTTGATATATAATATACAAAGGCTACCTACGGGAAAAAAACCTACACATATGGAAACTTAGATTTTTCTGGAATTGTATCTATTGCATGAACTGGGAGATATGCATTACACTGCAGGCCTGCCACCCAGTAAATAATATTCTATTTTGATTTTGTACATCACTTTGATTTTATCAAATGTAAATTTTAAAATTACCTTTGGTTGGGTTGTCTATTCATTTTATGCTTCTTTGTAGTCTCATCTGAAAAACAGTCAAGGAAACAAATGATCACAGTTTAAATATATATATATATAGAAAATCATGTCTAGATTTGGCTTCATTTAAAGTATTGCAATTAAAATGCCAAAAGATTCCAGAAAACCCCAGTGCAATGTATCCTGGGCTTCAGCACCCACAGGGTTAAATATGCTAATTTGCATTTAAATGGCTACATGCATGATAATAGGAATGCAAAATATGCAGAATCTGGAGGGGTTTGGGAAATTAATATTTTTCTTTCTTCTTTTCTTTTATTTTTAGCTTGGAAGGCACAGGGACTCTTAAGAAACATTAGGGATTTGAACATTGTAACCTGTCATACAAAAGAGGAGGAAGAGTACTTCCATGTAAGAATTTTAAGACAAGAACAAAGTCGTATTTTCTAAATGTTTAAGAGACTGAATTTCCAGGCCTTTCAAACAATGGGAATCCCTGGATAAATATCTAATCCATTAGAAAGATGCAAATAGTTTACTGTAAGGCCACAGCACGGTGAGATGTGCATTCATATCTATGGCTCCTGATTGGCTATTTCCTCTAGTAAATCAATGAATAATGTAAAACCTGATTGCTGTAAAGTGGTGGATTTTTTTATTCCCTTTCCCCCATCCCCCCACGACTCAATATTCAAGAAGTCTTACACTCCCGAAAATAGGTTGCTTTTCTTTTATGATTTTGTTAATGCTTATTGTTATTTTGGAGTGGCAGGGTGGGGCTATTGGTTTTGCAAAATGAAAGTACTGCACTGGTTGGATTATGCTGACTATGGGAGCACGTTTCCCGGGACAGTGCCCTAATTACTGGTGTCAAGGTGGGGAAAGTGGGTGGTGGGCAAAGGTGGGCACCAGGAGAGGGAGGAAAATGGATCCGACCCCGATGTTCTGGGCCCAAGGTAGCTACAGCTCCAAAAGAGTCCCCGGCCATGACCGTGACTTGACAGGGCCTCCGGTCTAACTTCTCATCAATTCCACTGCTGCCCTGACCCCTCAAGACAGTCTCCCATTCAAGCATCGCCAGTACATTTGCAAGAGAAAACGCCGCAGACACTAATGCAAATACATTGCGTAGGTTCCCACCGCCCCGGATTCCCTCAGACAATTCTAGGCCACGGAAGGAAGGTCTTGCCTCCCTCAGCCGGGTCTGGGCTCCAAGCAAACCGCAGAGACAGGGCTCCGCTCGGATACCAGAAGCGTCTGAAACGGAAACCCTCCAAGTCCCAATAACTAACCGCAATGGTTGCATCTCGATCGTAGTTTGAACTTGGCATAACCCTGTAAAGCGGCCTCTTGCCTCCCAGAATCCAAAAGGCACAGAGAGAAAGGAAGTGGAAATCCACCAGGTTTAGTTAGCTACTGTACGTAAGTTTCTACTAGAATCCAATCAGACCCTCGCTTCACTGCCAGGTAGTTGCAACTTTGAGGTGGTTAAAAGAATTATTCAAAATGCGAATCCTGCATCCAGGAACGCAAAATACAATTGTATTTGGCTCTAGGTTTAAGAGGGAAAGGTCCCACCACCAGCAGCAGAATTACATACAAAATTCCCCTTTCCAACGCGAAATTTTCCTGGCATCTCTCTGCAATTGGGGATCAGGCCGCTGGATAATTAACAGTCTTGGTTCAGACAACTCAGGAGATCAACAGGTTTAGCATCCGAGACTCAATCAATTAGCTGAAGCAAAGCCCCGGACTGGCCCTCGGAGCGGCCCGCAGCCGGGCTCTGTGGGCACCAGCTGGCTGGCGAGGTGCGGAGCGCGAGCGCGGGCCGCGGCGGGCACTGCTGGCCCCGCGCCGCCGCCGAGGTGCCGCCTGCGGGCCGCCACGATACTCACTTGCTCTCCTCCCTGCGCCAGGCACTGTTGCCCCTCTAATCCAGCTGGGCAGGAATCGAAGCGCCGGCCAGAAGACAAGATCCAGAGTCACAGGGCGGCCGCAGTACACACACAGGCTCCTTTCGGCGTCTCAAAAAAAGAAAAAATTTTTTCAGATCATTCCTCTCCTTAGCACATTTAAAACTGCCGCTCAATTCCACACGGTGATTCTTGCTTGATTGCGTCTAAAATAGTTTCAACGGATCTTCCCTTCTGGGAAGGGAGAGAAGGGCGCAAAAGACGAAGGAGGAAAAAAAAGCCAACTTTTCCCCCCCACGCCAGGCACTTGCTCCCTGAGCCTCGGAGTGGAGAGTGAAGTGGTGTGTGCGAGGCTCGGCAAGTTTTTGGGGGGGCTGTCCAAGGTCTAGTCCAGCCCCCTCTGCCGAGGAGGACGTGCTCTGAAACTCAACCAATTTCCCCACTGCTTTTGTTACTGATGAACTGAAGCCCTATTGTTCATCCATTGCCACGGTCTTTTTCAGTCCCCACACTACGTTCTGCGTTGCCAGAGATAATGAATTTGCACCCAAACCTCTCATAGTCCCCTCCTGACAGACGGAACAAATTAGAAATGTCTCGTCTGAAGGAGGGCAATGGCTACATTTTCCTATTGTAGGATGCAAAGCACACATTTCTTTGGAAACTTCTTTTGCCTTTTCTACCTTTTATTTTCTTCTCCCTCTTTTTCTTTTTTCCTCCAGTTTTTTTCCTCTTGATTTCTTTGGACTCTTTTTTAAAGAATAGCCCTGTCTTGTTTTTCCAATGCACCATTTTATGTAACTTGTGGATCTTTATCTTCCTTCCTTCTGTCCTTTCCTTCTTTCTTTTTTAAGGACTCCCTTTGCAATTTTATTTACAAACTTGGAGAATGACCTTTTGACTTGCAGACTTCTTTTTTTTTTTTTTTAAAGAAAGGTCTTTTGGTTCAAGTCCCCCTTCCTCACTCCTCCCCCTCTTTTTATTGTGGTCGTTAAATATGTTTGGCTAAAGACAAGAAATACATTATAAGGATTTTTATTCTTTAAACTCCACAGCTATTCAAAAGGTACCAGGGTTGCGCCATGGGGGTTATCTATTTGAGGGGGAAGAAAAAG
Organism: Diceros bicornis minor; assembly: GCF_020826845.1. Lineage (NCBI taxonomy): Eukaryota > Metazoa > Chordata > Mammalia > Perissodactyla > Rhinocerotidae > Diceros > Diceros bicornis. Next base: position 15,473,897 of record NC_080740.1, read on the forward strand.
CGTGTGTGTGTGTGTGTGCGCGCGTGTGTGTGTGTTCCAGGGATAGAAGCAGAGAGATGTGGGAGGGTGTGGGTGGGAATGTGCAGGAGGGAAGGGTGGGGGCCTTGAGGGGAAGGTGGGCTTTCTGGAATACGAGCGAGGAGGCTGTCAGGAGTGTAGGCACAGGAGGGAGGGTGCAAGAATCCGTCATGCCGAGGGTGGCTTGCACCCCTAGGCCTGTTCGCGCGCCCAGGCCGGGCGAAGCCTGGGCGCGGGTGTCTGCGCGCGCGGGCGCTCGTTCCGAGCCTGCGCGCGTGCTGCCGCGGGCGGGGGGGGGGGGGCCTGTAAAAATTCAGACGAGTGGCCCTTATGTAAATGTGGTAGCGGGGGGAGCGCGGAGGCAGTAATGAGAGCCGTGGGCGCGCAGCCCCGCCAGCGGCCTCCGGCTTTCCCGCCAAGTGCAGCCGGAGGACAGACAGCCATGCGTGTCCTTGGCGGGAGGGTCCCGCCCGCCGCGCGCGCCCGCCCCCCGCGCACACGCACAAGCTCCCCTGGCGGGCGTGGGGCCCTGTGGCCACGAGCATGTCAGGAAAACAAAGCTAGGGCTGCGAGGTGGAACGAAGAAACTGCGGCCAAGGGCAGGACTGGGAAGCCGACACCGCGGCCTCCGGCTCTCCTTCCTCGCCAGCCCGCGGCTCTGCCCTCCGCCCCCGGCTCCGCATAGCCCCGGCCCACGGGAGGCCGAGGACCATTTCTTAGCTGCCTAGGCGAGGGTGGTGAGCAGAGGCGGGGGCGGATGTGCACAGGGAGGTGCCAGCACCCCCCCTGCCAGTGCGCGGGCACGCACACGCCGGCGCGCCGGGCCCGAGGAGCAGTCCGCAGGCCTCCCCGCCGCGGAGCCGAGAGCTGCCACCTCCGCGCCCAGACTGCGGATCTCCGCGCGAAACACACACCAGGCTGAATCCGGCGAGGCAGCGCCCCGGGCTGCGGCCGCGGAATGGCTCACACCTCAAGCCCCCCTCCCCAGACAATGTAATCGGAAGGACCTGGCTGTGCAGAGAACCTTCTCTGAACCCCTCCCCCCTGCCCCCCCCCCCCATTCAAATGGGTGAAACTCGAACTCCAGCCCAGGAGCTCTGGCCTAGATGGCCTCGCAGATAAGTCCCGGAGGTGGCCTTGGAGACACACTGATCTCTCTCTCTTCTCGCTCACAGCGCCTGCCTCGGTGCTCACCAGCCCAAGCACCTCCCCAACACACACACACACACACACACACACACACACACACACACGACACTCCCATCACATTAAAACGCCCGCTAATGGAACGGCTGTTAATGAAGCCGACGCGCATGATGAGTGCACAGGTAAATAAATAGGTACCGAAACAAGAAGCCCCCACCAGTCGACTGGGCGATTTACCTCTCCCTACTGGAAACACGTGTAGCTTATCGTGTTTTAGGAGTGATTTGCTGTTGTCTGAGGTCTCCCCCTCCTCTTCTTGTGGAGAGAAGCCAAAAAAAAAATCATGTTCCATGGTCAGAGTCTTCTTTCTGATAAGCTACCCGAGCACTGATCTAAAACGTTTGGGGATTTGATTTGGTTTATCTGTTGTTTTTTGGTTTGTTGTTTGGGGGTGTGTTGTTTTTCGGAGGAAAGCAGGAGAACGTGTATTTGGTGGGGCTGGAGGCGCAGGACAAGAGCCTGCGTGCGCGGCCGGAAGGCTGGCGAGGCTGGAAGCCGGGCAGTGGAGAAAGAAGGCGGCGGCTCGTCCTCCCCCGGGGTCGGCACGGCCCCCCGCGGCCCCCTCCGGCCTGGCCTCGGCCACCGCGCTGCCGCCGCCACACTAGCGGGCTCCGCCGGCTGCCGCTCCGTGTTTTCCCCCATCCCGGCTTCACGTTCAAGGTTTAGCTGCGAGGTCACGTCCATTGACGTCAGCTCCCTGTCTCCCTCTACGTCCGGCTACATTTACATACATCAAGGAAATTAGGGCATTAAAAAAATATGCAAATCCTGCGCGAAGAGGAGCCGGTGCATTCCTGGCGCGATCGCCTTTTATTGAAGCTTTTAATTAAAGGGGCCAGTTGGCGAGCCCCTGAAACAACCGCCAAAACCCCCAAAAGAGAAAAATAAACGCTGTAGCCTACGGGAACGGTTGTTTCGGCTCCTGTTCTGTGGGCGGCTGAGGACCGCCGGCTGCCCGGCTCGGAGAAGAACAGGTTAGAGGAGGCAGCTCCAGCCCATGCATAATCAGGGCTCCGCGGCGCCTCCATTCTTTCCTCCTCCTCCTCCTCTCCTCCTCCTCCTCCTCTCCTCCTCCTCCACCTCTCCTCCTCCTCCTCCTCCTCCTGATCCCGCTCCTGTTGGTTCCAGCGTGTGTTATTTTTAATACTGATGCATATGTAAAGATATATTTGCATTTTTTAATTCGCGAAAAGTTCAGGTTGTATCGTTTTATTGATTCCCCCTTCCTTTTTTTTTTTTTTTTTTTTGCTATCTTATTATGTCTATCTGTCTTTCCTGTCCCTTTCTGTCTGTCTTTATTTTTTGGCGAGTGGTTGCTGCTGTCTCTTACTAGATAATATGCACAGTTGCCTCCCTGCTTCTGTTTATTCAAGGTTCCAAATATGCACATCTGTCATGTATGTAATGCCAGCTGTATAACCTCTTGGTTTGGTCGTAAAAGAAAAGACACATTTTTTTTTCTTTCCTGACATACCCCCTTGATCTGCTGTAATGCCCATCGCTCAAGGCTCAAAGTTTGATTGTCTAATTAACTTCATATTAGGAAAAACACAGTTCGGGCCAGTGCATTTGGGATAATGTAGGTATAAAGGGAAGTGACTCCAAAGATTTCTAAAGAATTTTTGTTCTGATTAACTGAGAGCTGCGGCATTCACCGCCTTATTGCTTTCTAGCATTTCTTATTGCAAAAAAAAAAAGATCTATTTTAAAATGTGTAGACACAGCAACGGACAGCCTTCTGCAAGGAAGACATTTTCAACCATGTTGTATGTTGTACCTTATCTGCTGCATTCAAAATTTACTGAGTTTCATTTTTATCTTAATATGGCTGGAAACAAGGCACAGTATCTTGACTGAAAACATCCTTAATTCCTGACTTGGAAATGAAAACAAATAAACAAAACAATTGACTATATTAAGCGAGTTGATTTGCCCTGAAATATACAGGCCTTGAGTTAGATTTCAAGCAATGGTTCATAGGGTCAGATTTTCCTTCTTGGCAATATATCTCCAGCACAATGGCTTTTGGAAAATATATATGTATAAAGTCCACTTTTAAAATACCCTCAAAGCTCTCATTTTAAAAAGACTGAATCCATAATTGCATAGCCACAAAGAACAGCAAATATGCACACATGCAGCTTATTCAATTAAAGGAGTCCAAGCACATGCACAGGTAATTAGTTTTCTTATGAATGACTT